>NW_028320410.1:300000-510390 GCF_062004578.1 Staurois parvus | reverse complement strand
GGCCCAATTGCAGCCTTCAGAGCTTTAATTAAGCCACACGAGAGACATATGAATAACACGAATATATGACACATTTAAAGTTCGACCAATAATACAAAATTTCCATGACACAAGGCAAGGCTGACACCAGACTGACACCATCACGAGGCGAGGCTGACACCAGATTGACACCATCACGAGGCGAGGCTGATACCAGACTGACACCATCACGAGGCGAGGCTGACACCAGACTGACACCATCATGATGTGAGGCTGACACCAGACTGACCCCATCACGAGGCGAAGCTGACACCAGACTGACCCCATCACGAGGCGAAGCTGACACCAGACTGACACCATCATGATGTGAGACTGACACCAGACTAACCCCATCACGAGGCGAGGCTGACACCAGACTGAACCCATCACGAGGCGAGGCTGAAACACAGACTGACCCCATCACGAGGCGAGACTGACACCACACTGACCCCATCACGAGGCGAGGCTGACACCAGACTGACCCCATCACGAGGCGAGACTGACAAGGGACTGACCCCATCACGAGGCGAGGCTGACACCAGACTGACACCATCACGAGGCGAGGCTGACACCAGACTGACACCATCACGAGGCGAGACTGACACCAGACTGACCCCATCACGAGGCAAGGCTGACACCAGACTGACCCCATCACGAGGCGAGACTGACACCAGACTGACACCATCACGAGGCGAGGCTGACCCCAGACTGACCCCATCACGAGGTGAGACTGACACCGGACTGACCCCATCACGAGGCGATGCTGACACCAGACTGACACCATCTCGATGTGAGGCTGACACCAGACTGACCCCATCACGAGGCAAGGCTGACACCAGACTGACCCCATCACTAGGCGAGGCTGACACCAGACTGACACCATCACGAGGCGAGGCTGACACCAGACTGACCCCATCACGAGGCGAGGCTGACACCAGACTGACCCCATCACGAGGCGAGGCTGACACCAGACTGACCCCATCACGAGGCGAAACTGACACCAGACTGACCACATCATGAGGCGAGGCTGACACCAGACTGACCCCATCACGAGGCGAGGCTGACACCAGACTGACACCATCACGAGGCGAGGCTGACACCAGACTGACCCCATCATGAGGCGAGGCTGACACCAGACTGACCCCATCACTAGGCGAGGCTGACACCAGACTGACCCCATCACGAGGCGAGGCTGACACCAGACTGACCCCATCACGAGGCGAGGCTGACACCAGACTGACCCTATCACTAGGCGAGGCTGACACCAGACTGACACCATCACGAGGTGAGGCTGAAACCCGACTGACCCCATCACGACGCGAGGCTGACCCCAGACTGACCCCATCACGAGGCGAGACTGACACCGGACTTACCCCATCACGAGGCGATGCTGAAACCAGACTGACCCCATCACGAGGCGATGCTGAAACCAGACTGACCCCATCACGAGGCGAGGCTGACACCAGACTGACCCCATCACGATGCGAGGCTGACGCCGGACTGACACCATCACGAGGCGAGGCTGACGCCGGACTGACACCATCACGAGGCGAGACTGACACCAGACTGACAACATCACGAGGCGAGGCTGACACCAGACTGACCCCATCACGAGGCGAGGCTGACACCAGACTGACACCATCACGAGGCGAGACTGACACCAGACTGACCCCATCACGAGGCGAGGCTGACCCCAGACTGAGCCCATCACGAGGCGAGGCTGACCCCAGACTGACCCCATCACGAGGCGAGGCTGACACCAGACTGAACCCATCACGAGGCGAGGCTGACACCAGACTGACCCTATCACTAGGCGAGGCTGACACCAGACTGACACCATCACGAGGTGAGGCTGAAACCCGACTGACCCCATCACGACGCGAGGCTGACCCCAGACTGACCCCATCACGAGGCGAGACTGACACCGGACTTACCCCATCACGAGGCAATGCTGAAACCAGACTGACCCCATCACGAGGCGATGCTGAAACCAGACTGACCCCATCACGAGGCGAGGCTGACACCAGACTGACCCCATCACGATGCGAGGCTGACGCCGGACTGACACCATCACGAGGCGAGACTGACACCAGACTGACAACATCACGAGGCGAGGCTGACACCAGACTGACCCCATCACGAGGCGAGGCTGACACCAGACTGACACCATCACGAGGCGAGACTGACACCAGACTGACCCCATCACGAGGCGAGGCTGACCCCAGACTGACCCCATCACGAGGCGAGGCTGACCCCAGACTGACCCCATCACGAGGCGAGACTGACACCGGACTTACCCCATCACGAGGCGATGCTGACATCAGACTGACACCATCTCGATGTGAGGCTGACACCAGACTGACCCCTTCACGAGGCAAGGCTGACACCAGACTGACCCCATCACGAGGCGAGGCTGACACCAGACTGACACCATCACGAGGCGAGGCTGACACCAGACTGACCCCATCACTAGGCGAGGCTGACACCAGACTGACACCATCACGAGGCGAGGCTGACACCAGACTGACCCCATCACGATGCGAGGCTGACGCCGGACTGACACCATCACGAGGGGAGACTGACACCAGACTGACAAAATCACGAGGCGAGACTGACACCAGACTGACACCATCACGAGGCGAGACTGACACCAGACTGACACCATCACGAGGCGAGGCTGACACCAGACTGACCCCATCACGAGGCGAGGCTGACACCAGACTGACACCATCACGAGGCGAGACTGACACCAGACTGACCCCATCACGAGGCGAGGCTGACACCAGACTGACCCCATCACGAGGCGAGGCTGACCCCAGACTGACCCCATCACTAGGCGAGGCTGACACCAGACTGACCCCATTATGAGGCGAGGCTGACACCAGACTGACCCCATCACGAGGCGAGGCTGACACCAGACTGACCCTATCACTAGGCGAGGCTGACACCAGACTGACACCATCACGAGGTGAGGCTGAAACCCGACTGACCCCATCACGACGCGAGGCTGACCCCAGACTGACCCCATCACGAGGCGAGACTGACACCGGACTTACCCCATCACGAGGCGATGCTGAAACCAGACTGACCCCATCACGAGGCGAGGCTGACACCAGACTGACCCCATCACGATGCGAGGCTGACGCCGGACTGACACCATCACGAGGCGAGACTGACACCAGACTGACCCAATCACGAGGCGAGGCTGACACCAGACTGACCCCATCACGATGTGAGGCTGACACCAGACTGACCCCATCACGATGTGAGGCTGACACCAGACTGACACCATCACGAGGCGAGACTGACACCAGACTGACACCATCACGAGGCGAGACTGACACCAGACTGACACCATCACGAGGCGAGACTGACACCAGACTAACCCCATCACGAGGCGAGGCCAACACCGGACTGACCCCATCACAAGGCGAGGCTGACACCAGACTGACCCCATCACGAGGCGAGGCTGACACCAGACTGACACCATCACTAGGCGAGACTGACACCAGACTGACCCCATCACGAGGCGAGGCTGACACCAGACTGACCCCATCACGAGGCGAGGCTGACCCCAGACTGACCCCATCACGAGGAGAGACTGACACCGGACTTACCCCATCACGAGGCGATGCTGACACCAGACTGACACCATCACGAGGCGAGGCTGACACCAGACTGACCCCATCACGAGGCGAGGCTGACACCAGACTGACACCATCACGATGTGAGGCTGACACCAGACTGACCCCATCACGAGGCGAGGCTGACACCAGACTGACCCCATCACGAGGAGAGGCTGACACCAGACTGACACCATCACGAGGCGAGGCTGACACCAGACTGACCCCATCACGAGGCGAGACTGACACCAGACTAACCCCATCACGAGGCGAGGCCGACACCGGACTGACCCCATCACAAGGCGAGGCTGACACCAGACTGACACCATCACGAGGCGAGACTGACACCAGACTGACACCATCACGAGGCGAGACTGACACCAGACTAACCCCATCACGAGGCGAGGCCGACACCGGACTGACCCCATCACAAGGCGAGGCTGACACCAGACTGACACCATCACGAGGCGAGGCTGACACCAGACTGACCCCATCACGAGGCGAGGCTGACCCCAGACTGACCTCATCACTAGGCGAGGCTGACACCAGACTGACCCCATTACGAGGCGAGGCTGACACCAGACTGACCCCATCACGAGGCGAGGCTGACACCAGACTGACCCTATCACTAGGCGAGGCTGACACCAGACTGACACCATCACGAGGTGAGGCTGAAACCCGACTGACCCCATCACGACGCGAGGCTGACCCCAGACTGACCCCATCACGAGGCGAGGCTGACACCAGACTGACCCCATCACGATGCGAGGCTGACGCCGGACTGACACCATCACGAGGCGAGACTGACACCAGACTGACCCCATCACGAGGCGAGGCTGACACCAGACTGACACCATCACTAGGCGAGACTGACACCAGACTGACCCCATCACGAGGCGAGGCTGACACCAGACTGACCCCATCACGAGGCGAGGCTGACCCCAGACTGACCCCATCACGAGGCGAGACTGACACCGGACTTACCCCATCACGAGGCGATGCTGACACCAGACTGACACCATCACGAGGCGAGGCTGACACCAGACTGACCCCATCACGAGGCGAGGCTGACACCAGACTGACACCATCACGATGTGAGGCTGACACCAGACTGACCCCATCACGAGGCGAGGCTGACACCAGACTGACCCCATCACGAGGAGAGGCCGACACCAGACTGACACCATTACGAGGCGAGGCTGACACCAGACTGACCCCATCACGAGGCGAGACTGACACCAGACTAACCCCATCACGAGGCGAGGCCGACACCGGACTGACCCCATCACGAGGCGAGGCTGACACCAGACTGACACCATCTCGATGTGAGGCTGACACCAGACTGACCCCATCACGAGGCAAGGCTGACACCAGACTGACCCCATCACGAGGCGAGGCTGACACCAGACTGACCCCATCACTAGGCGAGGCTGACCCCAGACTGACCCCATCACGAGGCGAGACTGACACCGGACTTACCCCATCACGAGGCGATGCTGAAACCAGACTGACCCCATCACGAGGCGAGGCTGACACCAGACTGACCCCATCACGATGCGAGGCTGACGCCGGACTGACACCATCACGAGGCGAGACTGACACCAGACTGACCCAATCACGAGGCGAGGCTGACACCAGACTGACCCCATCACGAGGCGAGGCTGACACCAGACTGACCCCATCACGAGGCAATGCTGACACCAGACTGACCCCATCACGAGGCGAGGCTGACACCAGACTGACACCATCACGAGGCGAGGCTGACACCAGACTGACCCCATCACGAGGCGAGGCTGACACCAAATTGACCCCATCACGAGTCGAGGCTGACATCAGACTGACACCATCACGAGGCGAGGCTGACACCAGACTGACACCATCTTGATGTGAGACTGACACCATCACGAGGCAAGGCTGACACCAGACTGACCCCATCACGAGGCGAGGCTGACACCAGACTGACACCATCACGAGGCGAGGCTGACACCAGACTGACCCCATAACGAGGCGAGACTGACACCAGACTGACCCCATCACGAGGCGAGGCCGACACCGGACTGACCCCATCAAAAGGTGAGACTGACACCGGACTGACCCCATCACGACGCGAGGCTGACACCAGACTAACCCCATCACGAGGCGAGGCCGACACCGGACTGACCCCATCACGAGGCGAGGCTGACACCAGACTGACACCATCTCGATGTGAGGCTGACACCAGACTGACCCCATCACGAGGCAAGGCTGACACCAGACTGACCCCATCACGAGGCGAGGCTGACACCAGACTGACCCCATCACTAGGCGAGGCTGACCCCAGACTGACCCCATCACGAGGCGAGACTGACACCGGACTTACCCCATCACGAGGCGATGCTGAAACCAGACTGACCCCATCACGAGGCGAGGCTGACACCAGACTGACCCCATCACGATGCGAGGCTGACGCCGGACTGACACCATCACGAGGCGAGACTGACACCAGACTGACCCAATCACGAGGCGAGGCTGACACCAGACTGACCCCATCACGAGGCGAGGCTGACACCAGACTGACCCCATCACGAGGCAATGCTGACACCAGACTGACCCCATCACGAGGCGAGGCTGACACCAGACTGACACCATCACGAGGCGAGGCTGACACCAGACTGACCCCATCACGAGGCGAGGCTGACACCAAATTGACCCCATCACGAGTCGAGGCTGACATCAGACTGACACCATCACGAGGCGAGGCTGACACCAGACTGACACCATCTTGATGTGAGACTGACACCATCACGAGGCAAGGCTGACACCAGACTGACCCCATCACGAGGCGAGGCTGACACCAGACTGACACCATCACGAGGCGAGGCTGACACCAGACTGACCCCATAACGAGGCGAGACTGACACCAGACTGACCCCATCACGAGGCGAGGCCGACACCGGACTGACCCCATCAAAAGGTGAGACTGACACCGGACTGACCCCATCACGACGCGAGGCTGACACCAGACTGACACCATCACGATGTGAGGCTGACACCAGACTGACCCCATCATGAGGTGAGGCTGACACCAGACTGACCCCATCACTAGGCGAGGCTGACACCAGACTGACCCCATCACGAGGCGAGGCTGACACCAGACTGACCCCATCACGAGGCGAGGCTGACACCAGACTGACCCTATCACTAGGCGAGGCTGACACCAGACTGACACCATCACGAGGTGAGGCTGAAACCCGACTGACCCCATCACGACGCGAGGCTGACCCCAGACTGACCCCATCACGAGGCGAGACTGACACCGGACTTACCCCATCACGAGGCGATGCTGAAACCAGACTGACCCCATCACGAGGCGAGGCTGACACCAGACTGACCCCATCACGATGCGAGGCTGACGCCGGACTGACACCATCACGAGGCGAGACTGACACCAGACTGACACCATCACGAGGCGAGACTGACACCAGACTGACACCATCACGAGGCGAGGCTGACACCAGACTGACCCCATCACGAGGCGAGGCTGACACCAGACTGACACCATCACGAGGCGAGGCTAACACCAGACTGACCCCATCACGAGGCGAGGCTAACACCAGACTGACCCCATCACGAGGCGAGGCTGACCCCAGACTGACCCCATCACGAGGCGAGACTGACACCGGACTTACCCCATCACGAGGCGATGCTGACACCAGACTGACACCATCTCGATGTGAGGCTGACACCAGACTGACCCCATCACGAGGCAAGGCTGACACCAGACTGACCCCATCACGAGGCGAGGCTGACACCAGACTGACCCCATCACGAGGCAATGCTGACACCAGACTGACCCCATCACGAGGCGAGGCTGACACCAGACTGACCCCATCACGATGCGAGGCTGACACCAGACTGACCCCATCATGAGGCGAGGCTGACACCAGACTGACCCCATCACGAGTCGATGCTGACACCAGACTTACCCCATCACGAGACGAGACTGACACCAGAATGACACCATCACGAGGCGAGGCTGACACCAGACTGACCCCATCACGAGGCGAGGCTGACACCAGACTGACCCCATCACGAGGCGAGACTGACATCGGACTGACCCCATCACGAGGCGAGGCTGACACCAGACTGACCCCATCACGAGGCAATGCTGACACCAGACTGACCCCATCACGAGGCGAGGCTGTCACCAGACTGACCCCATCACGACGCGAGGCTGACACCAGACTGACACCATCACGATGCGAGGCTGACACCAGACTGACCCCATCATGAGGCGAGGCTGACACCAGACTGACCCCATCACGAGGCGATGCTGACACCAGACTGACCCCATCACGAGACGAGACTGACACCAGAATGACACCATCACGAAGCGAGGCTGACACCAGACTGACCCCATCACGAGGCGAGGCTGACACCACACTGACCCCATCACGAGGCGAGGCTGACACCAGACTGACACCATCACGAAACGAGGCTGACACCAGACTGACACCATCACGAGGCGAGGCTGACACCAGACTGACCCCATCACGAGGCGAGGCTGACACCAGACTGACACCATCACGAGGCGAGGCAGACACCAGACTGACCCCATAACGAGGCGAGACTGACACCAGACTGACCCCATCACGAGGCGAGGCCGACACCGGACTGACCCCATCAAAAGGTGAGACTGACACCGGACTGACCCCATCACGACGCGAGGCTGACACCAGACTGACACCATCACGATGTGAGGCTGACACCAGACTGACCCCATCATGAGGTGAGGCTGACACCAGACTGACCCCATCACTAGGCGAGGCTGACACCAGACTGACCCCATCACGAGGCGAGGCTGACACCAGACTGACCCCATCACGAGGCGAGGCTGACACCAGACTGACCCTATCACTAGGCGAGGCTGACACCAGACTGACACCATCACGAGGTGAGGCTGAAACCCGACTGACCCCATCACGACGCGAGGCTGACCCCAGACTGACCCCATCACGAGGCGAGACTGACACCGGACTTACCCCATCACGAGGCGATGCTGAAACCAGACTGACCCCATCACGAGGCGAGGCTGACACCAGACTGACCCAATCACGATGCGAGGCTGACGCCGGACTGACACCATCACGAGGCGAGACTGACACCAGACTGACACCATCACGAGGCGAGACTGACACCAGACTGACACCATCACGAGGCGAGGCTGACACCAGACTGACACCATCACGAGGCGAGACTGACACCAGACTGACCCCATCACGAGGCGAGGCTGACACCAGACTGACCCCATCACGAGGCGAGGCTGACCCCAGACTGACCCCATCACGAGGCGAGACTGACACCGGACTTACCCCATCACGAGGCGATGCTGACACCAGACTGACACCATCTCGATGTGAGGCTGACACCAGACTGACCCCATCACGAGGCAAGGCTGACACCAGACTGACCCCATCACGAGGCGAGGCTGACACCAGACTGACCCCATCACGAGGCAATGCTGACACCAGACTGACCCCATCACGAGGCGAGGCTGACACCAGACTGACCCCATCACGATGCGAGGCTGACACCAGACTGACCCCATCATGAGGCGAGGCTGACACCAGACTGACCCCATCACGAGTCGATGCTGACACCAGACTTACCCCATCACGAGACGAGACTGACACCAGAATGACACCATCACGAGGCGAGGCTGACACCAGACTGACCCCATCACGAGGCGAGGCTGACACCAGACTGACCCCATCACGAGGCGAGACTGACATCGGACTGACCCCATCACGAGGCGAGGCTGACACCAGACTGACCCCATCACGAGGCAATGCTGACACCAGACTGACCCCATCACGAGGCGAGGCTGTCACCAGACTGACCCCATCACGACGCGAGGCTGACACCAGACTGACACCATCACGATGCGAGGCTGACACCAGACTGACCCCATCATGAGGCGAGGCTGACACCAGACTTACCCCATCACGAGGCGAGGCTGACACCAGACTGACCCCATCACGAGACGAGACTGACACCAGAATGACACCATCACGAAGCGAGGCTGACACCAGACTGACCCCATCACGAGGCGAGGCTGACACCACACTGACCCCATCACGAGGCGAGGCTGACACCAGACTGACACCATCACGAAACGAGGCTGACACCAGACTGACACCATCACGAGGCGAGGCTGACACCAGACTGACCCCATCACGAGGCGAGGCTGACACCAGACTGACACCATCACGAGGCGAGGCTGACACCAGACTGACCCCATAACGAGGCGAGACTGACACCAGACTGACCCCATCACGAGGCGAGGCCGACACCGGACTGACCCCATCAAAAGGTGAGACTGACACCGGACTGACCCCATCACGACGCGAGGCTGACACCAGACTGACACCATCACGATGTGAGGCTGACACCAGACTGACCCCATCATGAGGTGAGGCTGACACCAGACTGACCCCATCACTAGGCGAGGCTGACACCAGACTGACCCCATCACGAGGCGAGGCTGACACCAGACTGACCCCATCACGAGGCGAGGCTGACACCAGACTGACCCTATCACTAGGCGAGGCTGACACCAGACTGACACCATCACGAGGTGAGGCTGAAACCCGACTGACCCCATCACGACGCGAGGCTGACCCCAGACTGACCCCATCACGAGGCGAGACTGACACCGGACTTACCCCATCACGAGGCGATGCTGAAACCAGACTGACCCCATCACGAGGCGAGGCTGACACCAGACTGACCCCATCACGATGCGAGGCTGACGCCGGACTGACACCATCACGAGGCGAGACTGACACCAGACTGACACCATCACGAGGCGAGGCTGACACCAAACTGTCCCCATCACGAGGCGAGGCTGACACCAGACTGACACCATCACGAGGCGAGACTGACACCAGACTGACCCCATCACGAGGCGAGGCTGACACCAGACTGACCCCATCACGAGGCGAGGCTGACCCCAGACTGACCCCATCACGAGGCGAGACTGACACCGGACTTACCCCATCACGAGGCGATGCTGACACCAGACTGACACCATCTCGATGTGAGGCTGACACCAGACTGACCCCATCACGAGGCAAGGCTGACACCAGACTGACCCCATCACGAGGCGAGGCTGACACCAGACTGACCCCATCACGAGGCAATGCTGACACCAGACTGACCCCATCACGAGGCGAGGCTGACACCAGACTGACCCCATCACGATGCGAGGCTGACACCAGACTGACCCCATCATGAGGCGAGGCTGACACCAGACTGACCCCATCACGAGTCGATGCTGACACCAGACTTACCCCATCACGAGACGAGACTGACACCAGAATGACACCATCACGAGGCGAGGCTGACACCAGACTGACCCCATCACGAGGCGAGGCTGACACCAGACTGACCCCATCACGAGGCGA
Organism: Staurois parvus; assembly: GCF_062004578.1. Classification (NCBI taxonomy): domain Eukaryota; kingdom Metazoa; phylum Chordata; class Amphibia; order Anura; family Ranidae; genus Staurois; species Staurois parvus. The sequence continues at coordinate 499,304 of NW_028320410.1, read as the reverse complement.
GACTGACACCAGACTGACCCCATCACGAGGCGAGGCTGACACCAGACTGACCCTATCACTAGGCGAGGCTGACACCAGACTGACACCATCACGAGGCGAGGCTGAAACTCGACTGACCCCATCACGACGCGAGGCTGACACCAGAGTGACACCATCACGATGTGAGGCTGACACCAGACTGACCACATCACGAGGAGAGGCTGACACCAGACTGACCCCATCACGAGGCGAGGCTGACACCAGACTGACACCATCACGAGGCGAGGCTGACACCAGACTGACCCCATCACGAGGCGAGACTGACACCAGACTGACCCCATCACGAGGCGAGGCCGACACCAGACTGACCCCATCACGAGGCGAGGCTGACACCAGACTGACCCCATCATGAGGCGAGGCTGACACCAGACTGACCCCATCACGATGCGAGGCTGACACCGGACTGATACCATCACGAGGCGAGACTGACACCAGACTGACCCAATCACGAGGCGAGGCTGACACCAGACTGACCCCATCACGAGGCGAGGCTGACACCAGACTGACACCATCATGAGGCGAGGCTGACACCAGACTGACACCATCACGAGGCGAGACTGACACCAGACTGACCCCATCATGATGTGAGGCTGACACCAGACTGACCCCATCTTTAGGCGAGGCTGACACCAGACTGACACCATCACGAGGCAAGGCTGACACCAGACTGACCCCATCACGAGGCGAGGCTGACACCAGACTGACACCATCATGACGCGAGGCTGACACCGGACTGACACCATCACGATGTGAGGCTGACACCAGACTGACCCCATCATGAGGCGAGGCTGACACCAGACTGACCCCATCACAAGGCAAGGCTGAAACCAGACTGACACCATCACGAGGCGAGGCTGACACCAGATTGACACCATCACGAGGCGAGGCTGACACCAGACTGACACCATCACGAGGCGAGGCTGACACCAGACTGACCCCATCACGAGGCGAGGCTGACACCAGACTGACACCATCATGATGTGAGGCTGACACCAGACTGACCCCATCACGAGGCGAGGCTGAAACACAGACTGACCCCATCACGAGGCGAGGCTGACACCTGACTGACCCCATCACGAGGCGAGACTGACACCGGACTGACCCCATCACGAGGCGAGGCTGACACCAGACTGACACCATCACGAGGCGATGCTGACACCAGACTGACCCCATCACGAGGCGAGGCTGACACCAGACTGACCCCATCACGATGCGAGGCTGACACCGGACTGACACCATCACGACGCGAGGCTGACACCAGACTGACACCATCACGATGCGAGGCTGACACCAGACTGACCCCATCATGAGGCGAGGCTGACACCAGACTGACCCCATCACGAGGCGATGCTGACACCAGACTGACCCCATCACGAGACGAGACTGACACCAGAATGACACCATCACGAAGCGAGGCTGACACCAGACTGATCCCATCACGAGGCGAGGCTGACACCACACTGACCCCATCACGAGGCGAGGCTGACACCAGACTGACACCATCACGAAACGAGGCTGACACCAGACTGACACCATCACGAGGCGAGGCTGACACCAGACTGACCCCATCACGAGGCGAGGCTGACACCAGACTGACACCATCATGATGTGAGGCTGACACCAGACTGACCCCATCACGAGTCGAGGCTGACACCAGACTGACACCATCATGATGTGAGGCTGACACCAGACTGACCCCATCACGAGGCGAGGCTGACACCAGACTGACCCTATCACTAGGCGAGGCTGACACCAGACTGACACCATCACGAGGCGAGGCTGAAACTCGACTGACCCCATCACGACGCGAGGCTGACACCAGAGTGACACCATCACGATGTGAGGCTGACACCAGACTGACCACATCACGAGGAGAGGCTGACACCAGACTGACCCCATCACGAGGCGAGGCTGACACCAGACTGACACCATCACGAGGCGAGGCTGACACCAGACTGACCCCATCACGAGGCGAGACTGACACCAGACTGACCCCATCACGAGGCGAGGCCGACACCAGACTGACCCCATCACGAGGTGAGGCTGACACCAGACTGACCCCATCATGAGGCGAGGCTGACACCAGACTGACCCCATCACGATGCGAGGCTGACACCGGACTGACACCATCACGAGGCGAGACTGACACCAGACTGACCCAATCACGAGGCGAGGCTGACACCAGACTGACCCCATCACGAGGCGAGGCTGACACCAGACTGACACCATCATGAGGCGAGGCTGACACCAGACTGACACCATCACGAGGCGAGACTGACACCAGACTGACCCCATCATGATGTCAGGCTGACACCAGACTGACCCCATCTTTAGGCGAGGCTGACACCAGACTGACACCATCACGAGGCAAGGCTGACACCAGACTGACCCCATCACGAGGCGAGGCTGACACCAGACTGACACCATCATGACGCGAGGCTGACACCGGACTGACACCATCACGATGTGAGGCTGACACCAGACTGACCCCATCATGAGGCGAGGCTGACACCAGACTGACCCCATCACAAGGCAAGGCTGAAACCAGACTGACACCATCACGAGGCGAGGCTGACACCAGATTGACACCATCACGAGGCGAGGCTGACACCAGACTGACACCATCACGAGGCGAGGCTGACACCAGACTGACCCCATCACGAGGCGAGGCTGACACCAGACTGACACCATCATGATGTGAGGCTGACACCAGACTGACCCCATCACGAGGCGAGGCTGAAACACAGACTGACCCCATCACGAGGCGAGGCTGACACCTGACTGACCCCATCACGAGGCGAGACTGACACCGGACTGACCCCATCACGAGGCGAGGCTGACACCAGACTGACACCATCACGAGGCGATGCTGACACCAGACTGACACCATCACGAGGTGAGGCTGACACCAGACTGAACCCATCATGAGGCGAGGCTGACACCAGACTGAACCCATCACGAGGCGAGGCTGACACCAGACTGACACCATCATGATGTGAGGCTGACACCAGACTGACCCCATCTTTAGGCGAGGCTGACACAAGACTGACACCATCACGAGGCGAGGCTGAAACGGGACTGACCCCATCACGACGCGAGGCTGACACCAGACTGACACCATCACGATGTGAGGCTGACACCAGACTGACCCCATCACGAGGCGAGACTGACACCAGACTGACCCCATCACGAGGCGAGGCCGACACCAGACTGACCCCATCACAAGGCGAGAGTGACACCAGACTGACCCCATCACGAGGCGAGGCTGACACCAGACTGACCCCATCACGAGGCGAGGCTGACACCAGACTGACCCCATCACGAGGCGAGGCTGACACCAGACTGACCCCATCACGATGCGAGGCTGACACCGGACTGACATCATCACGAGGCGAGACTGACACCAGACTGACCCAATCACGAGGCGAGGCTGACACCAGACTGACCCCATCACGAGGCGAGGCTGACACCAGACTGACACCATCACGAGGCGAGACTGACACCAGACTGACCCCATCATGATGTGAGGCTGACACCAGACTGACCCCATCTTTAGGCGAGGCTGACACCAGACTGACACCATCACGAGGCGAGGCTGACACCAGACTGACCCCATCACGAGGCGAGGCTGACACCAGACTGACACCATCACGACGCGAGGCTGACACCAGACTGACACCATCACGATGTGAGGCTGACACCAGACTGACCCCATCATGAGGCGAGGCTGACACCAGACTGACCCCATCACAAGGCAAGGCTGAAACCAGACTGACACCATCACGAGGCGAGGCTGACACCAGATTGACACCATCACGAGGCGAGGCTGACACCAGACTGACACCATCACGAGGCGAGGCTGACACCAGACTGACCCCATCACGAGGCGAGGCTGACACCAGACTGACACCATCATGATGTGAGGCTGACACCAGACTGACCCCATCACGAGGCGAGGCTGAAACACAGACTTACCCCATCACGAGGCGAGGCTGACACCTGACTGACCCCATCACGAGGCGAGACTGACACCAGACTGACCCCATCACGAGGCGAGGCTGACACCAGACTGACACCATCAAGAGGCGAGGCTGACACCAGACTGACCCCATCACGAGGCGAGACTGACACCAGACTGACCCCATCACGAGGCGAGGCCGACACCGGACTGACCCCATCACAAAGGCGAGACTGACACCGGACTGACCCCATCACGAGGAGAGACTGACACCAGACTGACCCCATCACGAGGCGAGGCTGACACCAGACTGACACCATCATGATGTGAGGCTGACACCAGACTGACCCCATCACGAGGCGAGGCTGACACCAGACTGACCCTATCACTAGGCGAGGCTGACACCAGACTGACACCATCACGAGGCGAGGCTGAAACTCGACTGACCCCATCACGACGCGAGGCTGACACCAGAGTGACACCATCACGATGTGAGGCTGACACCAGACTGACCACATCACGAGGAGAGGCTGACACCAGACTGACCCCATCACGAGGCGAGGCTGACACCAGACTGACACCATCACGAGGCGAAGCTGACACCAGACTGACCCCATCACGAGGCGAGACTGACACCAGACTGACCCCATCACGAGGCGAGGCCGACACCAGACTGACCCCATCACGAGGCGAGGCTGACACCAGACTGACCCCATCATGAGGCGAGGCTGACACCAGACTGACCCCATCACGATGCGAGGCTGACACCGGACTGACACCATCACGAGGCGAGACTGACACCAGACTGACCCAATCACGAGGCGAGGCTGACACCAGACTGACCCCATCACGAGGCGAGGCTGACACCAGACTGACACCATCATGAGGCGAGGCTGACACCAGACTGACACCATCACGAGGCGAGACTGACACCAGACTGACCCCATCATGATGTGAGGCTGACACCAGACTGACCCCATCTTTAGGCGAGGCTGACACCAGACTGACACCATCACGAGGCAAGGCTGACACCAGACTGACCCCATCACGAGGCGAGGCTGACACCAGACTGACACCATCATGACGCGAGGCTGACACCGGACTGACACCATCACGATGTGAGGCTGACACCAGACTGACCCCATCATGAGGCGAGGCTGACACCAGACTGACCCCATCACAAGGCGAGAGTGACACCAGACTGACCCCATCACGAGGCGAGGCTGACACCAGACTGACCCCATCACGAGGCGAGGCTGACACCAGACTGACCCCATCACGAGGCGAGGCTGACACCAGACTGACCCCATCACGATGCGAGGCTGACACCGGACTGACATCATCACGAGGCGAGACTGACACCAGACTGACCCAATCACGAGGCGAGGCTGACACCAGACTGACCCCATCACGAGGCGAGGCTGACACCAGACTGACACCATCACGAGGCGAGACTGACACCAGACTGACCCCATCATGATGTGAGGCTGACACCAGACTGACCCCATCTTTAGGCGAGGCTGACACCAGACTGACACCATCACGAGGCGAGGCTGACACCAGACTGACCCCATCACGAGGCGAGGCTGACACCAGACTGACACCATCACGACGCGAGGCTGACACCAGACTGACACCATCACGATGTGAGGCTGACACCAGACTGACCCCATCATGAGGCGAGGCTGACACCAGACTGACCCCATCACAAGGCAAGGCTGAAACCAGACTGACACCATCACGAGGCGAGGCTGACACCAGATTGACACCATCACGAGGCGAGGCTGACACCAGACTGACACCATCACGAGGCGAGGCTGACACCAGACTGACCCCATCACGAGGCGAGGCTGACACCAGACTGACACCATCATGATGTGAGGCTGACACCAGACTGACCCCATCACGAGGCGAGGCTGAAACACAGACTTACCCCATCACGAGGCGAGGCTGACACCTGACTGACCCCATCACGAGGCGAGACTGACACCAGACTGACCCCATCACGAGGCGAGGCTGACACCAGACTGACACCATCAAGAGGCGAGGCTGACACCAGACTGACCCCATCACGAGGCGAGACTGACACCAGACTGACCCCATCACGAGGCGAGGCCGACACCGGACTGACCCCATCACAAAGGCGAGACTGACACCGGACTGACCCCATCACGAGGAGAGACTGACACCAGACTGACCCCATCACGAGGCGAGGCTGACACCAGACTGACACCATCACGAGGCGAGGCTGACACCAGACTGACCCCATCACGAGGCGAGGCTGACACCAGACTGACCCCATCACGATACGAGTCTGACATCAAACTGACACCATCACGAGGCAAAGCGGACACCAGACTGACCCCATCACGAGGCGAGGCTGACACCAGACTGACCCCATCACGAGGCGAGGCTTACACCAGACTGACCCCATCACGAGGCGAGGCTGACACCAGACTGACACCATCATGAGGCGAGGCTGACACCAGACTGACACCATCACGAGGCGAGACTGACACCAGACTGACCCCATCATGATGTGAGGCTGACACCAGACTGACACCATCAAGAGGCGAGGCTGACACCAGACTGACCCCATCACGAGGCGAGGCTGACACCAGACTGACCCCATCACGAGGCGAGGCTGACACCAGACTGACCCCATCACGAGGCGAGGCTGACACCAGACTGACCCCATCACGAGGCGAGGCTGACACCAGACTGACCCCATCACGATACGAGTCTGACATCAAACTGACACCATCACGAGGCAAAGCGGACACCAGACTGACCCCATCACGAGGCGAGGCTGACACCAGACTGACCCCATCACGAGGCGAGGCTGACACCAGACTGACCCCATCACGATACGAGTCTGACATCAGACTGACACCATCACGAGGCAAAGCGGACACCAGACTGACCCCATCACGAGGCGAGGCTGACACCAGACTGACCCCATCACGAGGCGAGGCTGACACCAGACTGACCCCATCACGAGGCGAGGCTGACACCAGACTGACACCATCACGACGCGAGGCTGACACCAGACTGACACCATCACGATGTGAGGCTGACACCAGACTGACCCCATCATGAGGCGAGGCTGACACCAGACTGACCCCATCACAAGGCAAGGCTGAAACCAGACTGACACCATCACGAGGCGAGGCTGACACCAGATTGACACCATCACGAGGCGAGGCTGACACCAGACTGACACCATCACGAGGCGAGGCTGACACCAGACTGACCCCATCACGAGGCGAGGCTGACACCAGACTGACACCATCATGATGTGAGGCTGACACCAGACTGACCCCATCACGAGGCGAGGCTGAAACACAGACTTACCCCATCACGAGGCGAGGCTGACACCTGACTGACCCCATCACGAGGCGAGACTGACACCAGACTGACCCCATCACGAGGCGAGGCTGACACCAGACTGACACCATCAAGAGGCGAGGCTGACACCAGACTGACCCCATCACGAGGCAAGACTGACACCAGACTGACCCCATCACGAGGCGAGGCCGACACCGGACTGACCCCATCACAAAGGCGAGACTGACACCGGACTGACCCCATCACGAGGAGAGACTGACACCAGACTGACCCCATCACGAGGCGAGGCTGACACCAGACTGACACCATCACGAGGCGAGGCTGACACCAGACTGACCCCATCACGAGGCGAGGCTGACACCAGACTGACCCCATCACGATACGAGTCTGACATCAAACTGACACCATCACGAGGCAAAGCGGACACCAGACTGACCCCATCACGAGGCGAGGCTTACACCAGACTGACCCCATCACGAGGCGAGGCTGACACCAGACTGACACCATCATGAGGCGAGGCTGACACCAGACTGACACCATCACGAGGCGAGACTGACACCAGACTGACCCATCACGAGGTGAGGCTGACACCAGACTGACACCATCATGAGGCGAGGCTGACACCAGACTGACACCATCACGAGGCGAGACTGACACCAGACTGACCCCATCATGATGTGAGGCTGACACCAGACTGACACCATCAAGAGGCGAGGCTGACACCAGACTGACCCCATCACGAGGCGAGGCTGACACCAGACTGACCCCATCACGAGGCGAGGCTGACACCAGACTGACCCCATCACGAGGCGAGGCTGACACCAGACTGACCCCATCACGAGGCGAGGCTGACACCAGACTGACCCCATCACGATACGAGTCTGACATCAAACTGACACCATCACGAGGCAAAGCGGACACCAGACTGACCCCATCACGAGGCGAGGCTGACACCAGACTGACCCCATCACGAGGCGAGGCTGACACCAGACTGACCCCATCACGAGGCGAGGCTTACACCAGACTGACCCCATCACGAGGCGAGGCTGACACCAGACTGACACCATCATGAGGCGAGGCTGACACCAGACTGACACCATCACGAGGCGAGACTGACACCAGACTGACCCCATCATGATGTGAGGCTGACACCAGACTGACACCATCAAGAGGCGAGGCTGACACCAGACTGACCCCATCACGAGGCGAGGCTGACACCAGACTGACACCATCACGAGGCGAGGCTGACACCAGACTGACCCCATCACGAGGCGAGGCTGACACCAGACTGACCCCATCACGATGCAAGGCTGAAACCAGACTGACCCCATCACGAGGCGAGGCTGACACCAGACTGACCCCATCACGAGTCGAGGCTGACACCAGACTGACCCCATCACGAGGCGAGGCTGACACCAGACTGACCCCATCACGAGGCGAGGCTGACACCAGACTGACACCATCACGAGGCGAGGCTGACACCAGACTGACCCCATCACGAGGCGAGACTGACACCAGACTGACCCCATCACGAGGCGAGGCCGACACCGGACTGACCCCATCACAAAGGCGAGACTGACACCGGACTGACCCCATCACGAGGAGAGACTGACACCAGACTGACCCCATCACGAGGCGAGGCTGACACCAGACTGACACCATCACGAGGCGAGGCTGACACCAGACTGACCCCATCACGATACGAGTCTGACATCAGACTGACACCATCACGAGGCAAAGCGGACACCAGACTGACCCCATCACGAGGCGAGGCTGACACCAGACTGACCCCATCACGAGGCGAGGCTGACACCAGACTGACCCCATCACGAGGCGAGGCTTACACCAGACTGACCCCATCACGAGGCGAGGCTGACACCAGACTGACACCATCATGAGGCGAGGCTGACACCAGACTGACACCATCACGAGGCGAGACTGACACCAGACTGACCCCATCATGATGTGAGGCTGACACCAGACTGACACCATCAAGAGGCGAGGCTGACACCAGACTGACCCCATCACGAGGCGAGGCTGACACCAGACTGACACCATCACGAGGTGAGGCTGACACCAGACTGACCCCATCACGAGGCGAGGCTGACACCAGACTGACCCCATCACGACGCGAGGCTGAAACCAGACTGACCCCATCACGAGGCGAGGCTGACACCAGACTGACACCATCACGAGGCGAGGCTGACACCTGGCTGACACCATCATGATGTGAGGCTGACACCAGACTGACCCCATCACGAGGCGAGGCTGACACCAGACTGACCTCATCACGAGGCGAGGCTGATACAAGACTGACACCATCACGAGGCGAGGCTGTCACCAGACTGACACCATCATGATGTGAGGCTGACACCAGACTGACCCCATCACGAGGCGAGGCTGACATCAGACTGACCCTATCACTAGGCGAGGCTGACACCAGACTGACACCATCACGAGGCGAGGCTGACACCAGACTGACCCCATCACGATGCGAGGCTGACACCGGACTGACACCATCACGAGGCGAGGCTGACACCAGACTGACACCTTCATGATGTGAGGCTGACACCAGACTTACCCCATCACGAGGCGAGGCTGACACCAGACTGACCCCATCACGAGGCGAGGCTGACACCAGACTGACCCCATCACGAGGCGAGGCTGACACCAGACTGACCCCATCACGAGGCGAAGCTGACACCTGGCTGACACCATCATGATGTGAGGCTGACACCAGACTGACCCCATCACGAGGCTAGGCTGACACCAGACTGACACCATCACGAGGCGAGGCTGACACCAGACTGACACCATCACGAGGCGAGGCTGACACCTGGCTGACACCATCATGATGTGAGGCTGACACCAGACTGACCCCATCACGAGGCGAGGCTGACACCAGACTGACCTCATCACGAGGCGAGGCTGATACAAGACTGACACCATCACGAGGCGAGGCTGTCACCAGACTGACACCATCATGATGTGAGGCTGACACCAGACTGACCCCATCACGAGGCGAGGCTGACATCAGACTGACCCTATCACTAGGCGAGGCTGACACCAGACTGACACCATCACGAGGCGAGGCTGACACCAGACTGACCCCATCACGAGGTGAGGCTGACACCAGACTGACCACATCACGAGGCGAGGCTGACACCAGAATGACACCATCACGAGGCGAGACTGACACCAGACTGACACCATCACGAGGCAAAGCGGACACCAGACTGACCCCATCACGAGGCGAGGCTGACACCAGACTGACCGCATCACGATGCGAGGCTGACACCAGACTGACCCCATCACGAGGCGAGGCTGACACCAGACTGACACCATCACAAGGCGAGACTGACACCGGACTGACCCCATCACGAGGCGAGGTTGACACCAGACTGACCCCATCAAGATGTGAGGCTGACACCAGACTGACCCCATCACGAGGCGAGGCTGACACCAGACTGACACCTTCATGATGTGAGGCTGACACCAGACTGACCCCATCACAAGGCGAGGCTGACACCAGACTGACCCCATCACGAGGCGAGGCTGACACCAGACTGACCCCATCACGATGCGAGGCTGACACCAGACTGACCCCATCACGAGGCGAAGCTGACACCTGGCTGACACCATCATGATGTGAGGCTGACACCAGACTGACCCTATCACTAGGCGAGGCTGACACCAGACTGACACCATCACTAGGCGAGGCTGACACCAGACTGACACCATCACGAGGCGAGACTGACACCAGACTGACACCATCACGAGGCGAAGCGGACACCAGACTGACCCCATCACGAGGCGAGGCTGACACCAGACTGACCGCATCACGACGCGAGGCGGACACCAGACTGACCCTATCACGAGGCGAGGCTGACACCTGACTGACACCATCATGATGTGAGGCTGACACCAGACTGACCCCATCACGAGGCGAGGCTGACACCAGACTGACACCATCACGAGGCGAGGCTGACACCAGACTGACACCATCATGATGTAAGGCTGACACCAGACTGACACCATCTTGATGTGAGGCTGACACCAGACTGACCCCATCACGAGGCGAGGCTGACACGAGACTGACCCCATCACGAGGCGAGGCTGACACCAGACTGACCCCATCACGAGGCGAGGCTGACACCAGACTGACCCTATCACTAGGCGAGGCTGACACCAGACTGACACCATCACGAGGCGAGGCTGACACCAGACTGACCCCATCACGAGGTGAGGCTGACACCAGACTGACCACATCACGAGGCGAGGCTGACACCAGAATGACACCATCACGAGGCGAGACTGACACCAGACTGACACCATCACGAGGCAAAGCGGACACCAGACTGACCCCATCACGAGGCGAGGCTGACACCAGACTGACCGCATCACGATGCGAGGCTGACACCAGTCTGACCCCATCACGAGGCGAGGCTGACACCAGACTGACACCATCACAAGGCGAGACTGACACCGGACTGACCCCATCACGAGGCGAGGTTGACACCAGACTGACCCCATCAAGATGTGAGGCTGACACCAGACTGACCCCATCACGAGGCGAGGCTGACACCAGACTGACACCTTCATGATGTGAGGCTGACACCAGACTGACCCCATCACAAGGCGAGGCTGACACCAGACTGACCCCATCACGAGGCGAGGCTGACACCAGACTGACCCCATCACGATGCGAGGCTGACACCAGACTGACCCCATCACGAGGCGAAGCTGACACCTGGCTGACACCATCATGATGTGAGGCTGACACCAGACTGACCCTATCACTAGGCGAGGCTGACACCAGACTGACACCATCACTAGGCGAGGCTGACACCAGACTGACACCATCACGAGGCGAGACTGACACCAGACTGACACCATCACGAGGCGAAGCGGACACCAGACTGACCCCATCACGAGGCGAGGCTGACACCAGACTGACCGCATCACGACGCGAGGCGGACACCAGACTGACCCTATCACGAGGCGAGGCTGACACCTGACTGACACCATCATGATGTGAGGCTGACACCAGACTGACCCCATCACGAGGCGAGGCTGACACCAGACTGACACCATCAGGAGGCGAGGCTGACACCAGACTGACACCATCACTAGGCGAGGCTGACACCAGACTGACCCCATCACGAGGCGAGGCTGACACCAGACTGACCCCATATTGAGGCGAGGCTGACACCAGACTGACACCATCATGATGTGAGGCTGAATCCAGACTGACCTCATCACGAGGCGAGACTGACACCAGACTGACCCCATCACGAGGCGAGACTGACACCAGACTGACCCCATCATGAGGCGAGGCTGACACCCACCAGACTTACCCCATCACCCATCACGAGTCGAGACTGACACCAGACTGACCCCATCACGAGGCGAGACTGACACAAGACTGACCCCATCACGAGGCGAGGCTGACACCAGACTGACCCCATCACGGGGCGAGGCTGACACCAGACTGACCCCATCACGAGGCGAGACTGACACCAGACTGACCCCATCATGAGGCGAGACTGACACCAGACTGACCCCATCACGAGGCGAGACTGACACCAGACTGACCCCATGATGATGTGAGGCTGACACCAGACTGACCCCATCACGAGGCGAGACTGACACCAGACTGACCCCATCACGAGGCGAGACTGACACCAGACTGACCCCATCACGAGGCGAGACTGACACCAGACTGACACCATCAGGAGGCGAGGCTGACACCAGACTGACCCCATCACTAGGCGAGGCTGACACCAGACTGACCCCATCACGAGGCGAGGCTGACACCAGACTGACCCAATCCTGAGGCGAGGCTGACACCAGACTGACACCATCTTGATGTGAGGCTGAATCCAGACTGACCTCATCACGAGGCGAGACTGACACCAGACTAACCCCATCACGAGGCGAGACTGACACCAGACTGACCCCATCATGAGGCGAGGCTGACACCAGACTGACCCCATCACCCATCACGAGTCGAGACTGACACCAGACTGACCCCATCACGAGGCGAGACTGACACAAGACTGACCCCATCACGAGGCGAGGCTGACACCAGACTGACCCCATCACGGGGCGAGGCTGACACCAGACTGACCCCATCATGAGGCGAGACTGACACCAGACTGACCCCATCACGAGGCGAGACTGACACCAGACTGACCCCATGATGATGTGAGGCTGACACCAGACTGACCCCATCACGGGGCGAGGCTGACACCAGAATGACCCCATCACGAGGCGAGGCTGACACCAGACTGACCCCATATTGAGGCGAGGCTGACACCAGACTGACACCATCATGATGTGAGGCTGAATCCAGACTGACCTCATCACGAGGCGAGACTGACACCAGACTGACCCCATCACGAGGCGAGACTGACACCAGACTGACCCCATCATGAGGCGAGGCTGACACCCACCAGACTGACCCCATCACCCATCACGAGTCGAGACTGACACCAGACTGACCCCATCACGAGGCGAGACTGACACAAGACTGACCCCATCACGAGGCGAGGCTGACACCAGACTGACCCCATCACGGGGCGAGGCTGACACCAGACTGACCCCATCACGAGGCGAGACTGACACCAGACTGACCCCATCATGAGGCGAGACTGACACCAGACTGACCCCATCACGAGGCGAGACTGACACCAGACTGACCCCATGATGATGTGAGGCTGACACCAGACTGACCCCATCACGAGGCGAGACTGACACCAGACTGACCCCATCACGAGGCGAGACTGACACCAGACTGACCCCATCACGAGGCGAGACTGACACCAGACTGACACCATCAGGAGGCGAGGCTGACACCAGACTGACCCCATCACTAGGCGAGGCTGACACCAGACTGACCCCATCACGAGGCGAGGCTGACACCAGACTGACCCAATCCTGAGGCGAGGCTGACACCAGACTGACACCATCTTGATGTGAGGCTGAATCCAGACTGACCTCATCACGAGGCGAGACTGACACCAGACTAACCCCATCACGAGGCGAGACTGACACCAGACTGACCCCATCATGAGGCAAGGCTGACACCAGACTGACCCCATCACCCATCACGAGTCGAGACTGACACCAGACTGACCCCATCACGAGGCGAGACTGACACAAGACTGACCCCATCACGAGGCGAGGCTGACACCAGACTGACCCCATCACGGGGCGAGGCTGACACCAGACTGACCCCATCACGAGGCGAGACTGACACCAGACTGACCCCATGATGATGTGAGGCTGACACCAGACTGACCCCATCACGGGGCGAGGCTGACACCAGAATGACCCCATCACGAGGCGAGACTGACACCAGACTGACCCCATCACGAGGCGAGACTGACACCAGACTGACCCCATCACGAGGTGAGGCTGACACCAGACTGACACCATCACGAGGCGAAGCTGACACCAGACTGACACCATCACGAGGCGATGCTGACTCCAGACTGCCCCCATCACTAGGCGAGGCTGACACCAGACTGACCCCTTCATGATGTGAGGTTGACACCAGACTGACCCCATCACTAGGCGAGGCTGACACCAGACTGACCCCATCATGAGGCGAGGCTGACACCAGACTGACACCATCACGAGGCGAGGCTGACACCAGACTGACACCATCATGATGTGAGGCTGACACCAGACTGACCCCATCACGAGGCGAGGCTGACACCAGACTGACCCCATCATGAGGCGAGGCTGACACCAGACTGACACCATCATGATGTGAGGCTGACACCAGACTGACCCCATCACGAGGCGAGGCTGACACCAGACTGACACCATCATGATGTGAGGCTGACACCAGACTGACCTCATCACGAGGCGGGGCTGACACCAGACGGACACCATCACGAGGCGAGACTGAAACCAGACGGACACCATCACGAGGCGAGGCTGACACCAGACTGACCCCATCACGAGGCGAGGCTGACACCAGACTGACACCATCATGATGTGAGGCTGACACCAGACTGACCCCATCACGAGGCGAGACTGACACCAGACTGACCCCATCTCGAGGCGAGGCTGACACCAGACTGACACCATCATGATGTGAGGCTGACACCAGACTGACCTCATCACGAGGCGAGGCTGACACCAGACTGACACCATCACGAGGCGAGGCTGACACCAGACTGACACCATCATGATGTGAGGCTGACACCAGACTGCCCCATCACGAGGCGAGGGTGACACCAGACTGACCCTATCACGAGGCGAGGTTTACACCAGACTGACCCCATCTCGAGGCGAGGCTGACACCAGACTGACCCCATCACTAGGCGAGGCTGACACCAGACTGACCCCATCACGAGGCGAGGCTGACACCAGACTGACACCATCACGAGGCGAGGCTGACGCCAGACTGACCCCATCACGAGGCAAGGCTGACACCAGACTGACCCCATCACGAGGCGAGGCTGACACCAGACTGACCCCATCACGAGGCAAGGGTGACACCAGACTGACCCCATCACGAGGCGAGGCTGACACCAGACTGACCCCATCACGAGGCGAGGCTGATACCAGACTGACACCATCATGATGTTAGACTGACACCAGACTGACCCCATCATGAGGCGAGGCTGACACCAGACTGACACCATAATGATGTGAGGCTGACACCAGACTGACCCCATCACGTGGTGAGGCTGACACCAGACTGACCCCATCACGAGGTGAGGCTGACACCAGACTGACCCCATCACGAGGCGAGGCTGACACCAGACTGACCCCATCACGAGGCGAGGCTGACACCAGACTGACCCCATCACGAGGCGAGGCTGACACCAGACTGACACCATCACGAGGCGAGGCTGACACCAGACTGACACCATCACGAGGCAAGGCTGACACCAGACTGACCCCATCACGAGGCGAGGCTGACAACTGACTGACACCATCATGATGTGAGGCTGACACCAGACTGACCCCATCACGAGGCGAGGCTGACACGAGACTGACCCCATCACGAGGCGAGGCTGACACCAGACTGACACCATCACGAGGCGAGACTGAAACCAGACTGACCCCATCACGAGGCGAGGCTGACACCAGACTGACCCCATCACGAGGCGAGGCTGACACCAGACTGACACCATCATGATGTGAGGCTGACACCAGACTGACCCCATCACGAGGCGAGACTGACACCAGACTGACCCCATCACGAGGCGAGGCTGACACCAGACTGACACCATCATGATGTGAGGCTGACACCAGACTGACCCCATCACGAGGCGAGGCTGACACCAGACTGACCCTATCACTAGGCGAGGCTGACACCAGACTGACCCCATCACGAGGCGAGGCTGACACCAGACTGACACCATCATGATGTGAGGCTGACACCAGACTGACCCCATCACGAGGTGAGGCTGTCACCAGACTGACACCATCACGAGGCGAGGCTGACACCAGACGGACACCATCACGAGGCGAGGCTGACACCAGACTGACCCAATCACGAGGCGAGGCTGACACCAGACGGACACCATCACGAGGCGAGGCTGACACCAGACTGACACCATCACGAGGCGAGGCTGACACCAGACTGACACCATCATGATGTGAGGCTGACACCAGACTGACCCCATCATGAGGCGAGACTGACACCAGACTGACCCCATCACGAGGCGAGGCTGACACCAGACTGACCCCATCACGAGGCGAGGCTGACACCAGACTGACACCATCACAAGGCGAGGCTGACACCAGACTGACACCATCACGAGGCGAGGCTGACACCAGACTGACCCCATCACAAGGCAAGGCTGACACCAGACTGACACCATCAGGATGTGAGACTGACACAAGACTGACCCCATCACGAGGCGAGGCTGACACCAGACTGACCCCATAACGAGGCGAGGCTGACACCAGACTGACCCCATCACGAGGCGAGGCTGACACCTGACTGATACCATCATGATGTGAGGCTGACACCAGACTGACCCCATCACTAGGCGAGGCTGACACCAGACTGACCCCATCACGAGGCAAGGCTGACACCAGACTGACCCCATCACGAGGCGAGGCTGACACCAGACTGACCCCATAACGAGGCGAGGCTGACACCAGACTGACCCCATCACGAGGCGAGGCTGACACCTGACTGATACCATCATGATGTGAGGCTGACACCAGACTGACCCCATCACTAGGCGAGGCTGACACCAGACTGACCCCATCACGATGCAAGGCTGACACCAGACTGACCCCATCACGAGGCGAGACTGACACCAGACTGACCCCATCACGAGGCGAGACTGACACCAGACTGACCCCATCATGATGTGAGGCTGACACCAGACTGAGCCCATCACGAGGCGAGGCTGACAGCAGACTGACCCCATCACTAGGCGAGGCTGACACCAGACTGACCCCATCACGAGGCGAGGCTGACACCAGACTGACCCCATCACGAGGCGAGGCTGACACCAGACTGACCCCATCACGAGGAGAGACTGACACCAGACTTAACCCATCACGAGTCAAGGCTGACTCCAGATTGACACCATCACAAGGCGAAGCTGACACCAGATTGACACCATCATGATGTGAGGCTGACACCAGACGGACCTCATCACGGGTCGAGGCTGACACCAGACTGACCCCATCACGAGGCGACACTGACACCAGACTGAGACCATCACGAGGCGAGACTGACACCAGACTGACCCCACGACGAGGCGAGGCTGACACCAGACTGACCCCATCATGATGTGAGGCAGACACCAGACTGACCCCATCACTAGGCGAGGCTGACACCAGACTGACCCCATCACGAGGCGAGGCTGACACCAGACTGACACCATCACGAGGCTAGGCTGACACCAGACTGACCCCATCATGATGTGAGGCTGACACCAGACTGACCCCATCACTAGGCGAGGCTGACACCAGACTGACCCCATCACGAGGCGAGGCTGACACCAGACTGACACCATCACGAGGCGAGGCTGACACCAGACTGACACCATCATGATGTGAGGCTGACACCAGACTGACCCCATCACGAGGCGAGACTGACAACAGACTGACCCCATCACGAGGCGAGACTGACACCAGACTGACCCCATCACGAGGCGAGACTGACACCAGACTGACCCCATCATGATGTGAGGCTGACACCAGACTGACCCCATCACGAGGCGATGCTGACACCAGACTTACCCCATCACGAGGCGAGGCTGACACCAGACTGACACCATCACAAGGCGAAGCTGACACCAGATTGACACCATCATGATGTGAGGCTGACACCAGACTGACCCCGTCACGGAGCGAGGCTGACACCAGACTGACCCCATCACGAGGCGAGACTGACACCAGACTGACACCATCACTAGGCGAGACTGACACCAGACTGACCCCATCACAAGGCGAGACTGACACCAGACTGACACCATCACGAGGCGAGACTGACCCCAGACTGACCCCATCATGATGTGAGGCTGACACTAGACTGACACCATCACTAGGCGAGACTGACACAAAACTGACCCCATCACGAGGCGAGGCTGACACCAGACGACCCCATCACGAGGCGAGGCTGACACCAGACTGACCCCATCACGAGGCGAGGCTGACACCAGAATGACCCCATCACGAGGCGAGGCTGACACCAGACTGAAACCATCACGATGTGAGGCTGACAGCAGACTTACCCCATCAAGAGTCGAGGCTGACACCAGACTGACCCCATCACGAGGCGAGGCTGACACCAGACTGACACCATCACGAGTCGAGACTGACACCAGACTGACACCATCATGATGTGAGGTTGACACCAGATTCACCCCATCACGAGGCGAGACTGACACCAGACTGACCCCATCACGAGGCGAGGCTGACAACAGACTGACCCCATCACGAGGCGAGGCTGACACCAGACTGACCCCATCACGAGTCGAGGCTGACACCAGACTGACCCCATCACGAGGCGAGGCTGACACCAGACTGACCCCATCACGAGGCGAGGCTCACACCAGACTGACACCATCACGAGGCGAGGCTGACACCAGACTGACCCCATCATGATGTGAGGCTGACACTAGACTGACACCATCACTAGGCGAGACTGACACCAGACTGACTCCATCACGAGGCGAGTCTGACACCAGACTGACACCATCATGATGTGAGGCTGACACCAGACTGACCCCATCACGAGGCGAGGCTGACACCAGACTGACCTTATCACTAGGCGAGGCTGACACCAGACTGACCCCATCACGAGGCGAGGCTGACACCAGACTGACACCATCATTATGTGAGGCTGACACCAGACTGACCCCATCATGAGGTGAGGCTGTCACCAGACTGACACCATCACGAGGCGAGGCTGACACCAGACGGACACCATCACGAGGCGAGGCTGACACCAGACTGACCCAATCACGAGGCGAGGCTTACACCAGACGGACACCATCACGAGGTGAGGCTGACACCAGACTGACACCATCACGAGGCGAGGCTGACACCAGACTGACACCATCATGATGTGAGGCTGACACCAGACTGACCCCATCATGAGGCGAGACTGACACCAGACTGACCCCATCACGAGGCGAGGCTGACACCAGACTGACCCCATCACGAGGCGAGGCTGACACCACACTGACACCATCACGAGGCGAGGCTGACACCAGACTGACCCCATCACGAGGCAAGGCTGACACCAGACTGACACCATCATGATGTGAGACTGACACAAGACTGACCCCATCACGAGGCGAGGCTGACACCAGACTGACCCCATCACGAGGCGAGGCTGACACCAGACTGACCCCATCACGAGGCGAGGCTGACACCTGACTGATACCATCATGATGTGAGGCTGAAACCAGACTGACCCCATCACTAGGCGAGGCTGACACCAGACTGACCCCATCACGAGGCAAGGCTGACACCAGACTGACCCCATCACGAGGCGAGGCTGACACCAGACTGACCCCATCACGAGGCGAGGCTGACACCAGACTGACACCATCATGATGTGAGGCTGACACCAGACAGATCCCATCACGAGGTGAGGCTGACACAAGACTGACACCATCACGAGGCGAGGCTGATACCAGACTGACACCATCTCGAGGCGAGGCTGACACCAGACTGACCACATAACGAGGCGAGGCTGACACCAGACTGACCCCATCATGATGTGAGGCCGACACCAGTCTGACCCCATCACGAGGCGAAGCTAACACCAGACTGACCCCATCACGAGGCGAGGCTGACACCAGACTGACCCCATCACGAGGCGAGGCTGACACCAGACTGACCCCATCACGAGGCGAGGCTGACACCAGACTGACCCCATCACGAGGCGAGGCTGACACCAGACTGACCCCATCACGAGGCGAGGCTGACACCAGACTGACCCCATCACGAGGCGAGGCTGACACCTGACTGACACCATCATGATGTGAGGCTTACACCAGACTGACCCCATCACTAGGCGAGGCTAACACCAGACTGACGCCATCACGAGGCGAGGCTGACACCAGACTGACCCCATCACGAGGCGAGGCTGACACCAGACTGACCCCATCACGAGGCGAGACTGACACCGGACTGACCCCATCACGAGGCGAGGCTGACACCGGACTGACCCCATCACGAGGTGAGGCTGACACCAGACTGACCCCATCACGAGGCAAGACTGACACCGGACTGACCCCATCACGAGGCGAGGCTGAAACCAGAATGACACCATCATGATGAGAGGCTGACACCAGACTGACCCCATCACGAGGCAAGGCTGACACCAGACTGACCCTATCACTAGGCGAGGCTGACACCAGACTGACACCATCACGAGGCGAGGCTGACACCAGACTGACCCCATCACGAGGCGAGGCTGACATCAGACTGACCCCATCACGAGGCGAGGCTGACACCAGACTGACACCATCATGATGTGAGGCTGACACGAGACTGACACCATCACGACTCGAGGCTGACACCAGACTGACCCCATTACGAGGCGAGGCTGACACCAGACTGACAGCATCACGATGTGAGGCTGAAACCAGACTGACCCCATCAAGAGGCGAGACTGACACCAGACTGACCCCATCACGAGGCGAGGCTGACACCAGACTGAACCCATCACGAGGCGAGGCTGACACTAGACTGACCCCATCACGAGGCGAGGCTGACACCAGACTGACCCCATCACGAGTCGAGGCTGACACCGGACTGACCCCACCACGAGGCGAGGCTGACACCAGACTGACACCATCATGATGTGAGGCTGACACCAGACTGACCCCATCACGATGCGAGGCTGACACCAGACTGACCCTATCACTGGTCGAGGCTTATACCAGACTGACACCATCTCGAGGCGAGGCTGACACCAGACTGACCACATAACGAGGCGAGGCTGACACCAGACTGACCCCATCATGATGTGAGGCTGACACCAGACTGACCCCATCACTAGGCGAGGCTGACACCAGACTGACCCCATCACGAGGCGAGGCTGACACCAGACTGACACCATCACGAGGCGAGGCTGACACCAGACTGACACCATCATAATGTGAGGCTGACACCAGACTGACCCCATCACGAGGCGAGGCTGACACCAGACTGACCCCATCACGAGGCGAGGCTGACACCAGACGGACACCATCACGAGGTGAGGCTGACACCAGACTGACCCCATCACGAGGCGAGGCTGACACCAGACTGACCCCATCACGAGGCGAGGCTGACACCAGACTGAACCCATCATGAGGCGAGACTGACACCAGACGGACACCATCACAAGGTGAGGCTGACACCAGACTGACACCATCACGAGGCGAGGCTGACACCAGACTGACACCATCATGATGTGAGGCTGACACCAGACTGACCCCATCATGAGGCGAGACTGACACCAGACTGACCCCATCACGAGGCGAGGCTGACACCAGACTGACCCCATCACGAGGCGAGGCTGACACCAGACTGACCCCATTATGAGGCGAGGCTGACACCAGACTGACACCATCACGAGGCGAGGCTGACACCAGACTGACCCCATCACGAGGCGAGGCTGACACCAGACTCACCCCATCACGAGGCGAGGCTGACACCAGACTGACCCCATTACGAGGCGAGGCTGACACCAGACTGACACCATCACGAGGCGAGGCTGACACCAGACTGACACCATCACGAGGCGAGGCTGACACCAGACTGACCCCATCACGAGGCAAGGCTGACACCAGACTGACACCATCATGATGTGAGACTGACACAAGACTGACCCCATCACGAGGCGAGGCTGACACCAGACTGACCCCATCACGAGGCGAGGCTGACACCAGACTGACCCCATCACGAGGCGAGGCTGACACCTGACTGATACCATCATGATGTGAGGCTGACACCAGACTGACCCCATCACTAGGCGAGGTTGACACCAGACTGACCCCATCACGAGGCAAGGCTGACACCAGACTGACCCCATCACGAGGCGAGGCTGACACCAGACAGATCCCATCACGAGGTGAGGCTGACACAAGACTGACACCATCACGAGGCGAGGCTGACACCAGACTGACACCATCACGAGGCGAGGCTGACACCAGACTGACCCCATCACGAGGCGAGGCTGACACCAGACTGACACCATCAAGATGTGAGGCTGACACCAGACTGACCCCGTCACGAGGCGAGGCTGACACCAGACTGACACCATCATGATGTGAGGCTGACACCAGACTGACCCCATCACGAGGCGAGGCTGACACCAGACTGACCCTATCACTAGGCGAGGCTGATACCAGACTGACCCCATCACGAGGCGAGGCTGACACCGGACTGACCCCATCACGAGGTGAGGCTGACACCAGACTGACCCCATCACGAGGCGAGGCTGACACCAGACTGACACCATCATGATGTGAGGCTGACACCAGACTGACCCCATCACGAGGCGAGGCTGACACCAGACTGACCCTATCACTAGGCGAGGCTGATACCAGACTGACCCCATCACGAGGCGAGGCTGACACCGGACTGACCCCATCACGAGGTGAGGCTGACACCAGACTGACCCCATCACGAGGCGAGACTGACACCGGACTGACCCCATCACGAGGCGAGGCTGACACCAGACTGACACCATCATGATGAGAGGCTGACACCAGACTGACCCCATCACGAGGCAAGGCTGACACCAGACTGACCCTATCACTAGGCGAGGCTGACACCAGACTGACACCATCACGAGGCGACGCTGACATCAGACTGACACCATCACGAGGCAAGGCTGACACCAGACTGAACCCATCACGAGGCGAGGCTGACACCAGACTGACCCCATCACGAGGCGATGCTGACACCAGACTGACACCATCACGAGGCGAGGCTGATACCAGATTGACACCATCATGAGGCAAGACTGACACCAGACTGACCCCACCAAGAGGCGAGACTGACACCAGACTGACCCCATCACGAGGCGAGGCTGACACCAGACTGACCCCATCACGAGGCGAGGCTGACACCAGACTGACCCCATCACGAGGCGAGGCTGACACCAGACTGACCCCATCACGAGGCGAGGCTGACACCAGACTGACCCCATCACGAGGCGAGGCTAACACCAGACTGACACCATCACGATGTGAGGCTTACACCAGACTGACACCATCACGAGGCGAGGCTGACACCAGACTGACCCCATCACGAGTCGAGGCTGACACCGGACTGACCCCACCACGAGGCGAGGCTGACACCAGACTGACACCATCATGATGTGAGGCTGACACCAGACTGACCCCATCACGAGGCGAGGCTGACACCAGACTGACCCTATCACTAGGCGAGGCTTATACCAGACTGACACCATCTCGAGGCGAGGCTGACACCAGACTGACCACATAACGAGGCGAGGCTGACACCAGACTGACCCCATCATGATGTGAGGCTGACACCAGACTGACCCCATCACTAGGCGAGGCTGACACCAGACTGACCCCATCACGAGGCGAGGCTGACACCAGACTGACACCATCACGAGGCGAGGCTGACACCAGACTGACACCATCACGAGGCGAGGCTGACACCAGACGGACACCATCACGAGGTTAGGCTGACACCAGACTGACCCCATCACGAGGCGAGGCTGACACCAGACTGACCCCATCACGAGGCGAGGCTGACACCAGACTGAACCCATCATGAGGCGAGACTGACACCAGACGGACACCATCACGAGGTGAGGCTGACACCAGACTGACCCCATCACGAGGCGAGACTGACACCGGACTGACCCCATCACGAGGCGAGGCTGACACCAGACTGACACCATCATGATGAGAGGCTGACACCAGACTGACCCCATCACGAGGCAAGGCTGACACCAGACTGACCCTATCACTAGGCGAGGCTGACACCAGACTGACACCATCACGAGGCGAGGCTGACACCAGACTGACACCATCATGATGTGAGGCTGACACCAGACTGACCCCATCAAGAGGCGAGACTGACACCAGACTGACCCCATCATGAGGCGAGACTGACACCAGACTGACACCGTCACGAGGCGAGACTGACACTAGACTGACCCCCTCACGAGGCGAGGCTGACACCAGACTGACCCCATCACGAGGCGAGGCTGACACCAGACTGACCCCATCACGAGGCGGGGCTGACACCAGACTGACCCCATCACGAGGCGAGGCTGACACCAGACTGACCCCATCACTAGGCGAGGCTGACACCAGACTGACCCCATCAAGATGCGAGGCTGACACCAGACTGACCCCATCACGAGGCGAGGCTGACACCAGACTGACCCCATCACGAGGCGAGACTGACACCGGACTGACCCCATCACGAGGTGAGGCTGACACCAGACTGACACCATCATGATGTGAGGCTGACACCAGACTGACCCCATAACGAGGCGAAGCTGACACCAGACTGACACCATCACGAGGCGATGCTGACACCAGACTGACACCATTTTGATGTGAGGCTGACACCAGACTGACCCCATCACGAGGTGAGGCTGACACCAGACTGACCCCATCACGAGGCGAGGCTGACACCAGACTGACCCCATCACGAGGCGAGACTGACACCAGACTGACACCGTCACGAGGCGAGACTGACACTAGACTGACCCCCTCACGAGGCGAGGCTGACACCAGACTGACCCCATCACGAGGCGAGGCTGACACCAGACTGACCCCATCACGAGGCGAGACTGACACCAGACTGACCCCCTCACGAGGCGAGGCTGACACCAGACTGACCCCATCACGAGGCGAGGCTGACACCAGACTGACCCCATCACGAGGCTGGGCTGACACCAGACTGACCCCATCACGAGGCGAGGCTGACACCAGACTGACCCCATCACGAGGCGAGGCTGACACCAGACTGACACCATCACGAGGCAATGCTGACACCAGACTGACACCATCATGATGTGAGGCTGACACCAGACTGACCCCATCACGAGGTGAGGCTGACACCAGACTGACCCCATCACGAGGCGAGGCTGACACCAGACTGACCCCATCATGAGGCGAGGCTGACACCAGACTGACACCATCATGATGTGAGGCTGACACCAGACTGACCCCATCGCGAGGCGAGGCTGACACCTGACTGACACCATCATGATGTGAGGCTGACACCAGACTGACCTCATCACGAGGCGAGGCTGACACCAGACTGACCCCATCACGAGGTGAGGCTGACACCAGACTGACACCATCACGAGGCGAGGCTGACACCAGACTGACACCATCACGAGGCGATGCTGACACCAGACTGACCCCATCACTAGGCGTGGCTGACACCTGACTGACACCATCATGATGTGAGGCTGACACCAGACTGACCCCATCACGAGGCGAGACTGACACCAGACTGACCCCATCACGAGGCGAGACTGACACCAGACTGACACCGTCACGAGGCGAGACTGACACCAGACTGACCCCTCACGAGGCGAGGCTGACACCAGACTGACCCCATTACGAGGCGAGGCTGACACCAGACTGACCCCATTACGAGGCGGGGCTGACACCAGACTGACCCCATCACGAGGCGAGGCTGACACCAGACTGACACCATCAGGAGGCGAGGCTGACACCAGACTGACCCCATCACTAGGTGAGGCTGACACCAGACTGACCCCATCACGAGGCGAGGCTGACACCAGACTGACAACATCATGAGGCGAGGCTGACACCAGACTGACACCATCATGATGTGAGGCTGACACCAGACTGACCCCATCCTGAGGCGAGGCTGACACCAGACTGACACCATCATGATGTGAGGCTGAATCCAGACTGACCCCATCACGAGGCGAGGCTGACACCAGACTGACACCATCAGGAGGCGAGGCTGACACCAGACTGACCCCATCACTAGGTGAGGCTGACACCAGACTGACCCCATCACGAGGCGAGGCTGACACCAGACTGACAACATCATGAGGCGAGGCTGACACCAGACTGACACCATCATGATGTGAGGCTGACACCAGACTGACCCCATCCTGAGGCGAGGCTGACACCAGACTGACACCATCATGATGTGAGGCTGAATCCAGACTGACCTCATCACGAGGCGAGACTGACACCAGACTGACCCCATCACGAGGCGAGACTGACACCAGACTGACCCCATCATGAGGCGAGGCTGACACCAGACTGACCCCATCACCCATCACGAGTCGAGACTGACACCAGACTGACCCCATCACGAGGCGAGACTGACACAAGACTGACCCCATCACGAGGCGAGGCTGACACCAGACTGACCCCATCACGGGGCGAGGCTGACACCAGACTGACCCCATCACGAGGCGAGACTGACACCAGACTGACCCCATCATGAGGCGAGACTGACACCAGACTGACCCCATCACGAGGCGAGACTGACACCAGACTGACCCCATGATGATGTGAGGCTGACACCAGACTGACCCCATCACGGGGCGAGGCTGACACCAGAATGACCCCATCACGAGGCGAGACTGACACCAGACTGACCCCATCACGAGGCGAGACTGACACCAGACTGACTCCATCATGATGTGAGGCTGACACCAGACTGACCCCATCACGAGGCGAGGCTGACACCAGACTGACCCCATCACGAGGTGAGGCTGACACCAGACTGACACCATCACGAGGCGAAGCTGACACCAGACTGACACCATCACGAGGCGATGCTGACACCAGACTGCCCCCATCACTAGGCGAGGCTGACACCAGACTGACCCCTTCATGATGTGAGGTTGACACCAGACTGACCCCATCACTAGGCGAGGCTGACACCAGACTGACCCCATCATGAGGCGAGGCTGACACCAGACTGACACCATCACGAGGCGAGGCTGACACCAGACTGACACCATCATGATGTGAGGCTGACACCAGACTGACCCCATCACGAGGCGAGGCTGACACCAGACTGACCCCATCATGAGGCGAGGCTGACACCAGACTGACACCATCATGATGTGAGGCTGACACCAGACTGACCTCATCACGAGGCGGGGCTGACACCAGACGGACACCATCACGAGGCGAGGCTGACACCAGACTGACCCCATCACGAGGCGAGGGTGACACCAGACTGACCCTATCACGAGGCGAGACTGACACCGGACTGACCTCATCACGAGGCGGGGCTGACACCAGACGGACACCATCACGAGGCGAGGCTGACACCAGACTGACCCCATCACGAGGCGAGGCTGACTCCAGACTGACCCCATCACGAGGCGAGGCTGACACCAGACTGACACCATCATGATGTGAGGCTGACACCAGACAGATCCCATCACGAGGTGAGGCTGACACAAGACTGACACCATCACGAGGCGAGGCTGACACCAGACTGACACCATCACGAGGCGAGGCTGACACCAGACTGACCCCATCACGAGGCGAGGCTGACACCAGACTGACACCATCATGATGTGAGGCTGACACCAGACTGACCCCATCACGAGGCGAGGCTGACACCAGACTGACCCTATCACTAGGCGAGGCTGATACCAGACTGACACCATCTTGAGGCGAGGCTGACACCAGACTGACCACATAACGAGGCGAGGCTGACACCAGACTGACCCCATCATGATGTGAGGCTGACACCAGTCTGACCCCATCACGAGGCGAAGCTAACACCAGACTGACCCCATCACGAGGCGAGGCTGACACCAGACTGAGCCCATCACGAGGAGAGGCTGACACCAGACTGACCCCATCACGAGGCGAGGCTGACACCAGACTGACGCCATCACGAGGCGAGGCTGACACCAGACTGACACCATCACGAGGCGAGGCTGACACCAGACTGACCCCATCACGAGGCGAGGCTGACACCAGACTGACACCATCACGATGTGAGGCTTACACCAGACTGACACCATCACGAGGCGAGGCTGACACCGGACTGACCCCACCACGAGGCGAGGCTGACACCAGACTGACACCATCATGATGTGAGGCTGACACCAGACTGACCCCATCACGAGGCGAGGCTGACACCAGACTGACCCTATCACTAGGCGAGGCTTATACCAGACTGACACCATCTCGAGGCGAGGCTGACACCAGACTGACCACATAACGAGGCGAGGCTGACACCAGACTGACCCCATCATGATGTGAGGCTGACACCAGTCTGACAACATCACGAGGCGAGGCTGACACCAGACTGACACCATCACGAGGCGAGGCTGACACCAGACTGACCCAATCACGAGGCGAGGCTGACACCAGACTGACCCCGTCACTAGGCGAGGCTGACACCAGACTGACCCCATCACGAGGCGAAGCTGACACCAGACTGACCCCATCACGAGGCGAGGCTGACACCGGACTGACCCCATCACGAGGTGAGGCTGACACCAGACTGACCCCATCACGAGGCGAGACTGACACCGGACTGACCCCATCACGAGGCGAGGCTGACACCAGACTGACACCATCATGATGTGAGGCTTACACCAGACTGACACCATCACGAGGCGAGGCTGACACCAGACTGACCCCATCACGAGGCGAGGCTGACACCGGACTGACCCCACCACGAGGCGAGGCTGACACCAGACTGACCCCGTCACGGGGCGAGGCTAACACCAGACTGACCCCATCACTAGGCGAGGCTGACACCAGACTGACCCCATCACGAGGCGAAGCTGACACCAGACTGACCGCATCACGAGGCGAGACTGACACCAGACGACCCCATCACGAGGCGAGGCTGACACCAAACTACCAAACTAACCCCATCACGAGGCGAGACTGACACCAGACTGACCCCATCACGAGGCGAGGCTGACACCAGACTGACCCCATCACTAGCGAGGCTGACACCAGACTGACACCATCACGAGGCGAGGCTGACACCAGATTGACACCATCATGAGGCGAGGCTGCCACCAGACTGACCCCATCATGAGGCGAGACTGACACCAGACTGACCCCATCACGAGGCGAGGCTGACACCAGACTGACCCCATCACGAGGCGGGGCTGACACCAGACTGACCCCATCACGAGGCGAGGCTGACACCAGACTGACCCCATCACGAGGCGAGGCTTACACCAGACTGACCCCATCACGGGGCGAGGCTGACACCAGACTGACCCGATCACGAGGCGAGGCTGAAGCCAGGCTGACACCATCACGAGGCAAGACTGACACCAGACTGACCCCATCATGATGTGAGGCTGACACCAGACTGACCCCATCACTAGGCGAGGCTGACACCAGACAGACCCCATCACGAGGCGAGGCTGACACCAGACTGACACCATCACGAGGCGTGGCTGACACCAGACTGACCCCATCACGATGCGAGGCTGGCACCAGACTGACCCCATCACGAGGCGAGGCTGACACCAGACTGACACCATCACGATCTGAGGCTGACACCAGACTGACCCCATCACGAGGCCAGGCTGACACCAGACTGACCCCATCACGAGGCGAGGCTGACACCAGGCTGACCCCATCAAAAGCGAGGCTGACACCAGACTGACACCATCACGAGGCGAGGCTGACACCAGACAGACCCCATCACGAGGCAAGACTGACACCAGACTGACCCCATCACGAGGCGAAGCTGACACCAGACTGACCCCATCACGAGGCGAGACTGACACCAGACTGACCCCATCACGAGGCGAGGCTGATGCCAGACTGACACCATCACGAGGCAAGACTGACACCAGACTGACCCCATCATGATGTGAGGCTGACACCAGACTGACCCCATCACTAGGCGAGGCTGACACCAGACTGACCACATCACAATGCGAGGCTGACACCAGACTGACACCATCACGAGGCGAGGCTGACACCAGACTGACCCCATCACGAGCCGAGACTGACACCAGACTGACCCCATCATGAGGCGAAGCTGACACCAGACTGACACCATCACGAGGCGAGACTGACACCAGACTGACCCCATCACGAGGCGAAGCTGACACCAGACTGACCCCATCACGAGGCGAGGCTGACACCAGACTGACACCATCACGAGGCGAGGATGACACCAGACTGACCCCATCACGAGGCGAGGCTGACACCAGACTGACCCCATCACGAGGCGGGGCTGACACCAGACTGACCCCATCACGAGGCGAGGCTGACACCAGACTGACCCCATCACGAGGCGAGGCTTACACCAGACTGACCCCATCACAGGGCGAGGCTGACACATGACTGACCCGATCACGAGGCGAGGCTGACACCAGACTGACACCATCACGAGGCGAGACTGACACCAGACTGACCCCATCATGATGTGAGGCTGACACCAGACTGACCCCATCACGAGACGAGACTGACACCAGACTGACCCCATCACGAGGCGAAGCTGACACCAGACTGACCCCATCACGATGCGAGGCTGACACCAGACTGACCAAATCACGAGGCGAGACTGACACCAGACTGACCCCATCACGAGGCGAGGCTGACACCAGGCTGACCCCATCAAAAGCGAGGCTGACACCAGACTGACACCATCACGAGGCGAGGCTGACACCAGACTGACACCATCACGATCTGAGGCTGACACCAGACTGACCCCATCACAAGGCCAGGCTGACACCAGACTAACCCCATCACGAGGCCAGGCTGACACCAGACTGACCCCATCACGAGGCCAGGCTGACACCAGACTGACCCCATCATGATGTGAGGCTGACACCAGACTTACCCCATCACGAGGCGAGACTGACACCAGACTGATCCCATCACGAGGCGAAGCTGACACCAGACTGACCCCATCACGAGGCGAAGCTGACACCAGACTGACACCATCACGAGGGAAGACTGACACCAGACTGACCCCATCACGAGGCGAAGCTGACACCAGACTGACCCCATCACGAGGCGAGGCTGACACCAGACTGACACCATCACGAGGCGAGGCTGACACCAGACTGACCCCATCACGAGGCGAGGCTGACACCAGACTGACACCATCATGATGTGAGGCTAACACCAAACTGACCCCATCACTAGGAGAGGCTGACACCAGACTGACCCCATCACGAGGCGAGACTGACACCGAACTGACCCCATCACGAGGCAAGGCTGACACCAGACTGACACCATCACAAGGCGAGGCTGACACCAGACTGACCCCATCACGAGCCGAGACTGACACCAGACTGACCCCATCATGAGGCGAAGCTGACACCAGACTGACACCATCACGAGGCGAGGCTGACACCAGACTGACACCATCATGATGTGAGGCTGACACCAGACTGACCCCATCACGAGGCCAGGCTGACACCAGACTGACCCCATCACGAGGCGAGGCTGACACCAGACTTACACCATCATGATGTGAGGCTAACACCAAACTGACCCCATCACTAGGCGAGGCTGACACCAGACTGACCCCATCACGAGGCGAGACTGACACCGGACTGACCCCATCACGAGGCAAGGCTGACACCAGACTGACACCATCACAAGGCGAGGCTGACACCAGACTGACCCCATCACGAGCCGAGACTGACACCAGACTGACCCCATCATGAGGCGAAGCTGACACCAGACTGACACCATCACGAGGCGAGGCTGACACCAGACTGACACCATCATGATGTGAGGCTGACACCAGACTGACCCCATCACTAGGCGAGGCTGACACCAGACTGACCCCATCACGAGGCGAGACTGACACCGGACTGACCCCATCACGAGGCGAGTCTGACACCAGACTGACACCATCACAAGGCGAGGCTGACACCAGACTGACACCATCACGAGGCGAGACTGACACCAGACTGACCCCATCACGAGGCGAAGCTGACACCAGACTGACCCCATCACGAGGCGAGGCTGACACCAGACTGACACCATCACGAGGCGAGGCTGACACCAGACTGACCCCATCACGAGGCGAGGCTGACACCAGACTGACCCCATCACGAGGCGGGGCTGACACCAGACTGACCCCATCACGAGGCGAGGCTGACACCAGACTGACCCCATCACGAGGCGAGGCTTACACCAGACTGACCCCATCACGGGGCGAGGCTGACACATGACTGACCCGATCACGAGGCGAGGCTGACACCAGACTGACACCATCACGAGGCGAGACTGACACCAGACTGACCCCATCATGATGTGAGGCTGACACCAGACTTACCCCATCACGAGGCGAGACTGACACCAGACTGATCCCATCACGAGGCGAAGCTGACACCAGACTGACCCCATCACGAGGCGAGGCTGACACCAGACTGACCAAATCACGAGGCGAGACTGACACCAGACTGACCCCATCACGAGGCGAGGCTGACACCAGGCTGACCCCATCAAAAGCGAGGCTGACACCAGACTGACACCATCACGAGGCGAGGCTGACACCAGACTGACCCCATCACGAGGCGAGACTGACACCGGACTGACCCCATCACGAGGCGAGTCTGACACCAGACTGACACCATCACAAGGCGAGGCTGACACCAGACTGAACCCATCACGAGCCGAGACTGACACCAGACTGACCCCATCATGAGGCGAAGCTGACACCAGACTGACACCATCACGAGGCGAGGCTGACACCAGACTGACCCCATCACGAGGCGAGGCTTACACCAGACTGACCCCATCACAGTGCGAGGCTGACACATGACTGACCCGATCACGAGGCGAGGCTGACACCAGACTGACACCATCACGAGGCGAGACTGACACCAGACTGACCAAATCACGAGGCGAGACTGACACCAGACTGACCCCATCACGAGGCGAGGCTGACACCAGGCTGACCCCATCAAAAGCGAGGCTGACACCAGACTGACACCATCACGAGGCGAGGCTGACACCAGACTGACACCATCACGATCTGAGGCTGACACCAGACTGACCCCATCACAAGGCCAGGCTGACACCAGACTGACCCCATCACGAGGCCAGGCTGACACCAGACTGACCCCATCACGAGGCCAGGCTGACACCAGACTGACCCCATCACGAGGCGAGGCTGACACCAGACTGACACCATCATGATGTGAGGCTAACACCAAACTGACCCCATCACTAGGCGAGGCTGACACCAGACTGACCCCATCACGAGGCGAGACTGACACCGGACTGACCCCATCACGAGGCGAGACTGACACCGGACTGACCCCATCACGAGGCAAGGCTGACACCAGACTGACACCATCACAAGGCGAGGCTGACACCAGACTGACCACATCACGAGCCGAGACTGACACCAGACTGACCCCATCATGAGGCGAGTCTGACACCAGACTGACACCATCACAAGGCGAGGCTGACACCAGACTGAACCCATCACGAGCCGAGACTGACACCAGACTGACCCCATCATGAGGCGAAGCTGACACCAGACTGACACCATCACGAGGCGAGACTGACACCAGACTGACCCCATCACGAGGCGAAGCTGACACCAGACTGACCCCATCACGAGGCGAGGCTGACACCAGACTGACACCATCATGAGGCGAGGCTGACACCAGACTGACCCCATCACGAGGCGAGGCTGACACCAGACTGACCCCATCACGAGGCGGGGCTGACACCAGACTGACCCCATCACGAGGCGAGGCTGACACCAGACTGACCCCATCACGAGGCGAGGCTTACACCAGACTGACCCCATCACGGGGCGAGGCTGACACATGACTGACCCGATCACGAGGCGAGGCTGACACCAGACTGACACCATCACGAGGCGAGACTGACACCAGACTGACCCCATCATGATGTGAGGCTGACACCAGACTGACCCCATCACGAGGCGAGACTGACACCAGACTGATCCCATCACGAGGCGAAGCTGACACCAGACTGACCCCAACACGAGGCGAGGCTGACACCAGACTGACCAAATCACGAGGCGAGACTGACACCAGACTGACCCCATCACGAGGCGAGGCTGACACCAGGCTGACCCCATCAAAAGCGAGGCTGACACCAGACTGACAGCATCACGAGGCGAGGCTGACACCAGACTGACCACATCACGATGCGAGGCTGACACCAGACTGACACCATCACGAGGCGAGGCTGACACCAGACTGACCCCATCACGAGCCGAGACTGACACCAGACTGACCCCATCATGAGGCGAAGCTGACACCAGACTGACACCATCACGAGGCGAGACTGACACCAGACTGACCCCATCACGAGGCGAAGCTGACACCAGACTGACCCCATCACGAGGCGAGGCTGACACCAGACTGACACCATAACGAGGCGAGGATGACACCAGACTGACCCCATCACGAGGCGAGGCTGACACCAGACTGACCCCATCACGAGGCGGGGCTGACACCAGACTGACCCCATCACGAGGCGAGGCTGACACCAGACTGACCCCATCACGAGGCGAGGCTTACACCAGACTGACCCCATCACAGTGCGAGGCTGACACATGACTGACCCGATCACGAGGCGAGGCTGACACCAGACTGACACCATCACGAGGCGAGACTGACACCAGACTGACCAAATCACGAGGCGAGACTGACACCAGACTGACCCCATCACGAGGCGAGGCTGACACCAGGCTGACCCCATCAAAAGCGAGGCTGACACCAGACTGACACCATCACGAGGCGAGGCTGACACCAGACTGACACCATCACGATCTGAGGCTGACACCAGACTGACCCCATCACAAGGCCAGGCTGACACCAGACTGACCCCATCACGAGGCCAGGCTGACACCAGACTGACCCCATCACGAGGCCAGGCTGACACCAGACTGACCCCATCACGAGGCGAGGCTGACACCAGACTGACACCATCATGATGTGAGGCTAACACCAAACTGACCCCATCACTAGGCGAGGCTGACACCAGACTGACCCCATCACGAGGCGAGACTGACACCGGACTGACCCCATCACGAGGCGAGACTGACACCGGACTGACCCCATCACGAGGCAAGGCTGACACCAGACTGACACCATCACAAGGCGAGGCTGACACCAGACTGACCACATCACGAGCCGAGACTGACACCAGACTGACCCCATCATGAGGCGAGTCTGACACCAGACTGACACCATCACAAGGCGAGGCTGACACCAGACTGAACCCATCACGAGCCGAGACTGACACCAGACTGACCCCATCATGAGGCGAAGCTGACACCAGACTGACACCATCACGAGGCGAGACTGACACCAGACTGACCCCATCACGAGGCGAAGCTGACACCAGACTGACCCCATCACGAGGCGAGGCTGACACCAGACTGACACCATCATGAGGCGAGGCTGACACCAGACTGACCCCATCACGAGGCGAGGCTGACACCAGACTGACCCCATCACGAGGCGGGGCTGACACCAGACTGACCCCATCACGAGGCGAGGCTGACACCAGACTGACCCCATCACGAGGCGAGGCTTACACCAGACTGACCCCATCACGGGGCGAGGCTGACACATGACTGACCCGATCACGAGGCGAGGCTGACACCAGACTGACACCATCACGAGGCGAGACTGACACCAGACTGACCCCATCATGATGTGAGGCTGACACCAGACTGACCCCATCACGAGGCGAGACTGACACCAGACTGATCCCATCACGAGGCGAAGCTGACACCAGACTGACCCCAACACGAGGCGAGGCTGACACCAGACTGACCAAATCACGAGGCGAGACTGACACCAGACTGACCCCATCACGAGGCGAGGCTGACACCAGGCTGACCCCATCAAAAGCGAGGCTGACACCAGACTGACAGCATCACGAGGCGAGGCTGACACCAGACTGACCACATCACGATGCGAGGCTGACACCAGACTGACACCATCACGAGGCGAGGCTGACACCAGACTGACCCCATCA
Organism: Staurois parvus; assembly: GCF_062004578.1. Taxonomy (NCBI): domain Eukaryota; kingdom Metazoa; phylum Chordata; class Amphibia; order Anura; family Ranidae; genus Staurois; species Staurois parvus. The sequence goes on along the minus strand of NW_028320410.1, from coordinate 462,536 downwards.
CGAGCCGAGACTGACACCAGACTGACCCCATCATGAGGCGAAGCTGACACCAGACTGACACCATCACGAGGCGAGACTGACACCAGACTGACCCCATCACGAGGCGAAGCTGACACCAGACTGACCCCATCACGAGGCGAGGCTGACACCAGACTGACACCATAACGAGGCGAGGATGACACCAGACTGACCCCATCACGAGGCGAGGCTGACACCAGACTGACCCCATCACGAGGCGGGGCTGACACCAGACTGACCCCATCACGAGGCGAGGCTGACACCAGACTGACCCCATCACGAGGCGAGGCTTACACCAGACTGACCCCATCACAGTGCGAGGCTGACACATGACTGACCCGATCACGAGGCGAGGCTGACACCAGACTGACACCATCACGAGGCGAGACTGACACCAGACTGACCAAATCACGAGGCGAGACTGACACCAGACTGACCCCATCACGAGGCGAGGCTGACACCAGGCTGACCCCATCAAAAGCGAGGCTGACACCAGACTGACACCATCACGAGGCGAGGCTGACACCAGACTGACACCATCACGATCTGAGGCTGACACCAGACTGACCCCATCACAAGGCCAGGCTGACACCAGACTGACCCCATCACGAGGCCAGGCTGACACCAGACTGACCCCATCACGAGGCCAGGCTGACACCAGACTGACCCCATCACGAGGCGAGGCTGACACCAGACTGACACCATCATGATGTGAGGCTAACACCAAACTGACCCCATCACTAGGCGAGGCTGACACCAGACTGACCCCATCACGAGGCGAGACTGACACCGGACTGACCCCATCACGAGGCGAGACTGACACCGGACTGACCCCATCACGAGGCAAGGCTGACACCAGACTGACACCATCACAAGGCGAGGCTGACACCAGACTGACCACATCACGAGCCGAGACTGACACCAGACTGACCCCATCATGAGGCGAGTCTGACACCAGACTGACACCATCACAAGGCGAGGCTGACACCAGACTGAACCCATCACGAGCCGAGACTGACACCAGACTGACCCCATCATGAGGCGAAGCTGACACCAGACTGACACCATCACGAGGCGAGACTGACACCAGACTGACCCCATCACGAGGCGAAGCTGACACCAGACTGACCCCATCACGAGGCGAGGCTGACACCAGACTGACACCATCATGAGGCGAGGCTGACACCAGACTGACCCCATCACGAGGCGAGGCTGACACCAGACTGACCCCATCACGAGGCGGGGCTGACACCAGACTGACCCCATCACGAGGCGAGGCTGACACCAGACTGACCCCATCACGAGGCGAGGCTTACACCAGACTGACCCCATCACGGGGCGAGGCTGACACATGACTGACCCGATCACGAGGCGAGGCTGACACCAGACTGACACCATCACGAGGCGAGACTGACACCAGACTGACCCCATCATGATGTGAGGCTGACACCAGACTGACCCCATCACGAGGCGAGACTGACACCAGACTGATCCCATCACGAGGCGAAGCTGACACCAGACTGACCCCAACACGAGGCGAGGCTGACACCAGACTGACCAAATCACGAGGCGAGACTGACACCAGACTGACCCCATCACGAGGCGAGGCTGACACCAGGCTGACCCCATCAAAAGCGAGGCTGACACCAGACTGACAGCATCACGAGGCGAGGCTGACACCAGACTGACCACATCACGATGCGAGGCTGACACCAGACTGACACCATCACGAGGCGAGGCTGACACCAGACTGACCCCATCACGAGCCGAGACTGACACCAGACTGACCCCATCATGAGGCGAAGCTGACACCAGACTGACACCATCACGAGGCGAGACTGACACCAGACTGACCCCATCACGAGGCGAAGCTGACACCAGACTGACCCCATCACGAGGCGAGGCTGACACCAGACTGACACCATAACGAGGCGAGGATGACACCAGACTGACCCCATCACGAGGCGAGGCTGACACCAGACTGACCCCATCACGAGGCGGGGCTGACACCAGACTGACCCCATCACGAGGCGAGGCTGACACCAGACTGACCCCATCACGAGGCGAGGCTTACACCAGACTGACCCCATCACAGTGCGAGGCTGACACATGACTGACCCGATCACGAGGCGAGGCTGACACCAGACTGACACCATCACGAGGCGAGACTGACACCAGACTGACCCCATCATGATGTGAGGCTGACACCAGACTGACCCCATCACGAGGCGAGACTGACACCAGACTGACCCCATCACGAGGCGAAGCTGACACCAGACTGACCCCATCACGAGGCGAGGCTGACACCAGACTGACCAAATCACGAGGCGAGACTGACACCAGACTGACCCCATCACGAGGCGAGGCTGACACCAGGCTGACCCCATCAAAAGCGAGGCTGACACCAGACTGACACCATCACGAGGCGAGGCTGACACCAGACTGACACCATCACGATCTGAGGCTGACACCAGACTGACCCCATCACAAGGCCAGGCTGACACCAGACTGACCCCATCACGAGGCCAGGCTGACACCAGACTGACCCCATCACGAGGCCAGGCTGACACCAGACTGACCCCATCACGAGGCGAGGCTGACACCAGACTGACACCATCATGATGTGAGGCTAACACCAAACTGACCCCATCACTAGGCGAGGCTGACACCAGACTGACCCCATCACGAGGCGAGACTGACACCGGACTGACCCCATCACGAGGCGAGACTGACACCGGACTGACCCCATCACGAGGCAAGGCTGACACCAGACTGACACCATCACAAGGCGAGGCTGACACCAGACTGACCACATCACGAGCCGAGACTGACACCAGACTGACCCCATCATGAGGCGAAGCTGACACCAGACTGACACCAACACGAGGCGAGGCTGACACCAGACTGACACCATCATGATGTGAGTCTGACACCAGACTGACCCCATCACGAGGCCAGGCTGACACCAGACTGACCCCATCACGAGGCGAGGCTGACACGAGACTTACACCATCATGATGTGAGGCTAACACCAAACTGACCCCATCACTAGGCGAGGCTGACACCAGACTGACCCCATCACGAGGCGAGACTGACACCGGACTGACCCCATCACGAGGCAAGGCTGACACCAGACTGACACCATCACAAGGCGAGGCTGACACCAGACTGACCCCATCACGAGCCGAGACTGACACCAGACTGACCCCATCATGAGGCGAAGCTGACACCAGACTGACACCATCACGAGGCGAGGCTGACACCAGACTGACACCATCATGATGTGAGGCTGACACCAGACTGACCCCATCACTAGGCGAGACTGACACCGGACTGACCCCATCACGAGGCGAGTCTGACACCAGACTGACACCATCACAAGGCGAGGCTGACACCAGACTGAATCCATCACGAGCCGAGACTGACACCAGACTGACCCCATCATGAGGCGAAGCTGACACCAGACTGACACCATCACGAGGCGAGACTGACACCAGACTGACCCCATCACGAGGCGAAGCTGACACCAGACTGACCCCATCACGAGGCGAGGCTGACACCAGACTGACACCATCACGAGGCGAGGCTGACACCAGACTGACCCCATCACGAGGCGAGGCTGACACCAGACTGACCCCATCACGAGGCGGGGCTGACACCAGACTGACCCCATCACGAGGCGAGGCTGACACCAGACTGACCCCATCACGAGGCGAGGCTTACACCAGACTGACCCCATCACGGGACGAGGCTGACACATGACTGACCCGATCACGAGGCGAGGCTGACACCAGACTGACACCATCACGAGGCGAGACTGACACCAGACTGACCCCATCATGATGTGAGGCTGACACCAGACTGACCCCATCACGAGGCGAGACTGACACCAGACTGATCCCATCACGAGGCGAAGCTGACACCAGACTGACCCCATCACGAAGCGAGGCTGACACCAGACTGACCAAATCACGAGGCGAGACTGACACCAGACTGACCCCATCACGAGGCGAGGCTGACACCAGGCTGACCCCATCAAAAGCGAGGCTGACACCAGACTGACACCATCAGGAGGCGAGGCTGACACCAGACAGACCCCATCACGAGGCGAGACTGACACCAGACTGACCCCATCACGAGGCAAGACTGACACCAGACTGACCCCATCACGAGGCGAAGCTGACACCAGACTGACCCCATCACGAGGCGAGACTGACACCAGATTGACCCCATCACGAGGCGAGGATGACACCAGACTGACCACATCACGAGGCGAGACTGACACCAGACTGACCCCATCACGAGGCGAAGCTGACACCAGACTGACACCATCACGAGGTGAGACTGACACCAGACTGTCCCCATCACGAGGCAAGGCTGAAACCAGACTGACACCATCACGAGGCGAAACTGACACCAGACTGACCCCATCACGAGGCGAAGCTGACACCAGACTGACACCATCACGAGGCGAGACTGACACCAGACTGACCCCATCATGAGGCGAGACTGACACCAGACTGACCCCATCACGAGGCGAGGCTGACACCAGACTGACCCCATCACGAGGCGAGACTGACACCAGACTGACCCCATCACGAGGCGAAGCTGACACCAGACTGACCGCATCACGAGGCGAGACTGACACCAGACGGACCCCATCACGAGGCGAGGCTGACACCAAACTGACCCCATCACGAGGCGAGACTGACACCAGACTGACCCCATCACGAGGCGAGGCTGACACCAGACTGACCCCATCACGAGACGAGGCTGACACCAGACTGACCCCATCACGAGGCGAGGCTTACACCAGACTGACCCCATCACGGGGCGAGGCTGACACCAGACTGACCCGATAACGAGGCGAGGCTGACGCCAGACTGACACCATCACGAGGCAAGACTGACACCAGACTGACCCCATCATGATGTGAGGCTGACACCAGACTGACCCCATCACTAGGCGAGGCTGACACCAGACAGACCCCATCACGAGGCGAGGCTGACACCAGACTGACACCATCACGAGGCGAGGCTGACACCAGACTGACCCCATCACGATGCGAGGCTGGCACCAGACTGACACCATCACGAGGCGAGACTGACACCAGACTGATCCCATCATGATGTGAGGCTGACACCAGACTGACCCCATCACGAGGCCAGGCTGACACCAGACTGACCCCATCACGAGGCGAGGCTGACACCAGACTGACACCATCACGATCTGAGGCTGACACCAGACTGACCCCATCACGAGGCCAGGCTGACACCAGACTGACCCCATCACGAGGCGAGACTGACACCGGACTGACCCCATCACGAGGCAAGGCTGACACCAGACTGACCCCATCACGAGGCGAGGCTGACACCAGACTGACCCCATCACGAGGCGGGGCTGACACCAGACTGACCCCATCACGAGGTGAGGCTGACACCAGACTGACCCCATCACGATGCGAGGCTTACACCAGACTGACCCCATCACGGGGCGAGGCTGATACAAGACTGACCAGATCACGAGGCGAGGCTGACACCAGACTGACCCCATCACGAGGCCAGGCTGACACCAGACTGACCCCATCACGAGGCGAGGCTGACACCAGACTGACACCATCACAAGGCGAGGCTGACACCAGACTGACACCATCATGATGTGAGGCTGACACCAGACTGACCCCATCACGAGGCGAGACTGGCACCAGACTGACCCCATCACGAGGCGAGACTGACACCAGACTGACCCCATCATGATGTGAGGCTGAAACCAGACTGACACCATCATGAGGCGAGGCTGACACCAGACTGACACCATCATGATGTGAGGCTGACGCCAGACTGACCCCGTCACGAGGCGAGGCTGACACCAGACTGACACCATCATGATGTGAAGCTGACACCAGACTGACCCCATCACTATGCGAGACTGACACCAGACTGACCCCATCACGAGGCGAGACTGACACCAGACTTACCCCATCACAAGGCGAAGCTGACACCAGACTGACACCATCATGATGTGAGGCTGACACCAGACTGACCCCATCACTAGGCGAGGCTGACACCAGATTGACACCATCACGAGGCGAGACTGACACCAGACTGATCCCATCATGATGTGAGGCTGACACCAGACTGACCCCATCACGAGGCCAGGCTGACACCAGACTGACCCCATCATGAGGCGAGGCTGACACCAGACTGACACCATCACGATCTGAGGCTGACACCAGACTGACCCCATCACGAGGCCAGGCTGACACCAGACTGACCCCATCACGAGGCCAGGCTGACACCCGACTGACCCCATCACGAGGCAAGGCTGACACCAGACTGACACCATCATGATGTGAGGCTGACACCAGACTGACCCCATCACGAGGCGAGACTGACACCGGACTGACCCCATCACGAGGCGAGGCTGACACCAGACTGACCCCATCACGAGGCGAGACTGACACCAGACAGACCCCATCACGAGGCGAGGCTGACACCAGACTTACCCCATCACGAGGAAAGGCTGACACCAGCCTGACACCATCACAAGGCGAAGCTGACACCAGATTGACACCATCATGATGTGAGGCTGACACCAGACTGACCCCATCACGAGGCGAGGCTGACACCAGACTGACACCATCATGAGGCGAGGCTGACACCAGACTGACACCATCATGGTGTGAGACTGACTCCAGACTTACCCCATCACGAGGAAAGGCTGACACCAGACTGACACCATCACGAGGCGAGTCTGACACCAGACTGACCCCATCACGAGGCGAGGCTGACACCAGACTGACGCCATCACGGGGCGAGGCTGACACAAGACTGACCCCATCACGAGGCGAGGCTGACACCAGACTGACCCCATTACAAGGCGAGACTGACACCAGACTGACCCCATCACGAGGCGAGACTGACACCAGACTGACCCCATCATGATGTGAGGCTGACACCAGACTGACCTCATCACGAGGCGATGCTGACACCAGACTGACCCCATTATGAGGCGAGACTGACACCAGACTGACCCCATCACGAGTCGAGACTGACACCAGACTGACCCCATCACGGGACGAGGCTGACACCAGACTGACCCCATCACGAGGCGAGACTGACACCAGACTGACACCATCACGAGGCGAGACTGACACCAGACTGACCCCATGACGAGGCGAGGCTGACACCAGACTGACACCATCATGATGTGAGGCTGACACCAGACTGACCCCATCACGAGGCGAGGCTGACACCAGACTGACACCATTATGATGTGAGGCTGACACCAGACTGACCCCATCACTAGGCGAGACTGACACCAGACTGACCCATTCACGAGGCGAGACTGACACCAGACTGACCCCATCACGAGGCGAGACTGACACCAGACTCACCCCATCACGAGGCGAGGCTGACACCAGACTGACACCATCACAAGGCGAAGCTGACACCAGACTGACACCATCATGATCTGAGGCTGACACCAGACTGACCCGATCACTAGGCGAGACTGACACCAGACTGACCCCATCACGAGGCAAGACTGACACCAGACTTACCCATTCACGAGGCGAGACTGACACCAGACTGACACCATCACAAGGCGAAGGTGACAACAGACTGACACCATCATGATGTGAGGCTGACACCAGACTGACCCCATCACGAGGCGAGACTGACACCAGACTGACCCCATCACGGGATGAGGCTGACACCAGACTGACCTCATCACGAGGCGAGACTGACACCAGACTGACACCATCACGAGGCGAGGCTGACACCAGACTGACACCATCATGATGTGAGGCTGAAACCAGACTGACACCATCACGAGGCGAGGCTGACTCCAGACTGACCCCATCACTAGGCGAGGCTGACACCAGACTGATCCCATCACTAGCGAGGCTGACACCAGACTGACCCCATCACGAGGCGAGGCTGACACCAGACTGACCCCATCACTAGGCGAGACTGACACTAGACTGACCCCATCACGAGGCGAAGCTGACACCAGACTGACACCATCACGAGGCGATGCTGACACCAGACTGCCCCCATCACTAGGCGAGACTGACACCAGACTGACCCCATCACGAGGCAAGGTTGACACCAGACTGACACCATCATGATGTGAGGCTGACACCAGACTGACCCCATCACTAGGCGAGGCTGACACCAGACTGACACCATCACGAGGCGAAGCTGACACCAGACTGACACCATCACGAGGCGATGCTGACACCAGACTGCCCCCATCACTAGGCGAGGCTGACACCAGACTGATCCCTTCATGATGTGAGGTTGACACCAGACTGACCCCATCACTAGGCGAGGCTGACACCAGACTGACCCCATCATGAGGCGAGGCTGACACCAGACTGACACCATCACGAGGCGAGGCTGACACCAGACTGACACCATCATGATGTGAGGCTGACACCAGACTGACCCCATTACGAGGCGAGGCTGACACCAGACTGACCCCATCATGAGGCGAGGCTGACACCAGACTGACACCATCATGATGTGAGGCTGACACCAGACTGACCCCATCACGAGACGAGTCTGACACCAGACTTACCCCATCACTATGCGAGACTGACACCAGACTGACCCCATCACGAGGCGAGACTGACACCAGACTTTCCCCATCACGAGGCGAGGCTGACACCAGACTGACACCATCACAAGGCGAAGCTGACACCAGACTGACACCATCATGATGTGAGGCTGACACCAGACTGACCCCATCACTAGGCGAGGCTGACACCAGACTGACCCCATCACGAGGCGAGACTGACACCAGACTGACCCCATCACGAGGCGAGGCTGACCCCACACTGACCCCATCACGAGGCGAGACTGACACCAGACTTACCCCATCACGAGGAAAGGCTGACACCAGCCTGATACCATCACAAGGCGAAGCTGACACCAGATTGACACCATCATGATGTGAGGCTGACACCAGACTGACACCATCACGAGGCGAGGCTGACACCAGACTGACACCATCATGATGTGAGGCTGACACCAGACTGACCCCATCACTTGGCGAGACTGACACCAGACTGACCCCATCACGAGGCGAGACTGACACCAGACTTACCCATTCACGAGGCGAGGCTGACACCAGACTGACACCATCACAAGGCGAAGCTGACACCAGACTGACACCATCATGATGTGAGGCTGACACCAGACTGACCCCATCACGAGGCGAGACTGACACCAGACTGACCCCATCACGGGATGAGGCTGACACCAGACTGACCCCATCACGAGGCGAGACTGACACCAGACTGACACCATCATGATGTGAGGCTGACACCAGACTGACCCCATCACTAGGCGAGGCTGACACCAGACTGACCCCATCATGAGGCGAGACTGACACCAGACTGACCCCATCATGAGGCGAGGCTGACACCAGACTGACCCCATCACGAGGCGAGACTGACACCAGACTTACCCCATCATGAGGCAAGGCTGACACCAGACTTACCCCATCATGATGTGAGGCTGACACCAAACTGACCCTATCACTAGGCGAGACTGACACCAGACTGACACCATCACGAGGCGTGGCTGACACCAGACTTACCCCATCATGATGTGAGGCTGACACCAAACTGACCCTATCACTAGGCGAGACTGACACCAGACTGACCCCATGACGAGGCGAGGCTGACACCAGACTGACACCATCATGATGTGAGGCTGACACCAGACTGACTCCATCACGAGGCGAGGCTGACACCAGACTGACACCATCATGATGTGAGGCTGACACCAGACTGACAGCATCACGAGGCGAGGCTGACACCAGACTGACACCATCATGATGTGAGGCTGACACCAGACTGACCCCATCACTAGGCGAGACTGACACCAGACTGACCCCTTCACGATGCGAGACTGACACCACACTGACCCCATCACGAGGCGAGGCTGACACCAGAGACACCATCACAAGGCGAAGCTGACACCAGACTGACACAATCATGATGTGAGGCTGACACCAGACTGACCCCATCACTAGGCGAGGCTGACACCTGACTGACCCCATCATGAGGCGAGACTGACACCAGACTGACCCCATCACGAGGCGAGGCTGACACCAGACTGACCCCATCACGAGGCGAGACTGACACCAGACTTACCCCATCACGTGGCAAGGCTGACACCAGACTGACACCATCACAAGGCGAAGCTGACACCAGATTGACACCATCATGATGTGAGGCTGACACCAGACTGACCCCATCACGAGGCGAGACTGACACCAGACTGACCCCATCACGAGTCGAGACTGACACCAGACTGACCCCATCACAAGGCGAGACTGACACCAGACTGACCCCATCACGAGGCGAGACTGACACCAGACTAACCCCATCATGATGTGATGCTGACACCAGACTGACCCCATCACGAGGCGATGCTGACAGCAGACTGAACCCATCACGAGGCGAGACTGACACCAGACTGACCCCATCACGAGGCGAGACTGACACAAGACTGACCCCATCACGGGATGAGGCTGACACCAGACTGGCCCCATCACGAGGCGAGACTGACACCAGACTGACCCCATCACGAGGCGAGGCTGACACCAGACTGACCCCATCACGAGGCGAGACTGACACCAGACTGACCCCATCACGAGGCAAGGCTGACACCAGACTGACACCATCATGATGTGAGGCTGACACCAGACTGACCCCATCACTAGGCGAGGCTGACACCAGACTGACCCCATCACTAGGCGAGGCTGACACCAGACTGACACCATCACGATGTGAGGCTGACACCAGACTGACCCCATCACGAGGCGAGACTGACACCAGACTGACCCCATCACGAGGCGAGACTGACACCAGGCTGACCCCATCACGAGGCGAGGCTGACACCAGACTGACCCCATCACGAGGCGAGGCTGACACCAGACTGACCCCATCACGAGGCGAGACTGACACCAGACTGACCCCATCACGAGGCGAGGCTGACACCACACTGACCCCATCACGAGGCGAGCCTGACACCAGACTGACCCCATCACGAGGCGAGGCTGACACCAGACTGACACCATCACGAGGCGAGGCTGACACCAGACTGACCTCATCACGAGGCGGGGCTGACACCAGACTGACCCCATCACGAGGCGAGGTTGACACCAGACTGACACCGTCACGAGGCGAGGCTGACTCCAGACTGACCCCATCACTAGGCGAGGCTGACACCAGACTGACCCCATCACTAGCGAGGCTGACACCAGACTGACCCCATCACGAGGCGAGGCTGACACCAGACTGACCCCATCACGAGGATAGGCTGACACCAGACTGACCCCATCAAAAGCGAGGCTGACACCAGACTGACCCCATCACTAGCGAGGCTGACACCGGACTGACCCCATCACGAGGCGAGGCTGACACCAGACTGACACCATCATGATGTGAGGCTGACACCAGACTGACCCCATCACGAGGATAGGCTGACACCAGACTGACCCCATCAAAAGCGAGGCTGACACCAGACTGACCCCATCACTAGCGAGGCTGACACCGGACTGACCCCATCACGAGGCGAGGCTGACTCCAGACTGACCCCATCACTAGGCGAGGCTGACACCAGACTGACCCCATCACTAGGCGAGGCGGACACCGGACTGACCCCATCATGAGGCGAGGCTGACACCAGACTGACCCCATCACGAGGATAGGCTGACACCAGACTGACCCCATCAAAAGCGAGGCTGACACCAGACTGACCCCATCACTAGCGAGGCTGACACCGGACTGACCCCATCACGAGGCGAGGCTGACACCAGACTGACACCATCATGATGTGAGGCTGACACCAGACTGACCCCATCACGAGGCGATGCTGACACCAGACTGACCACATCACGAGGCGAGGCTGACACCAGACTGACACCATCATGATGTGAGGCTGACACCAGACTGACCCCATCATGAGGCGAGACTGACACCAGACTGACCCCATCACGGGATGAGGCTGACACCAGACTGACCCCATCACGAGGCGAGACTGACACCAGACTGACACCATCATGATGTGAGGCTGACACCAGACTGACCCCATCACTAGGCGAGGCTGACACCAGACTGACCCCATCATGAGGCGAGACTGACACCAGACTGACCCCATCATGAGGCGAGGCTGACACCAGCCTGACCCCATCACGAGGCGAGACTGACACCAGACTTACCCCATCATGAGGCAAGGCTGACACCAGACTGACACCATCACAAGGCGAAGCTGACACCAGATTGACACCATCACGAGGCGAGGCTAACACCAGACTGACACCATCACGAGGCGTGGCTGACACCAGACTTACCCCATCATGATGTGAGGCTGACACCAAACTGACCCTATCACTAGGCGAGACTGACACCAGACTGACCCCATGACGAGGCGAGGCTGACACCAGACTGACACCATCATGATGTGAGGCTGACACCAGACTGACCCCATCACGAGGCGAGGCTGACACCAGACTGACACCATCATGATGTGAGGCTGACACCAGACTGACAGCATCACGAGGCGAGGCTGACACCAGATTGACACCATCATGATGTGAGGCTGACACCAGACTGACCCCATCACTAGGCGAGACTGACACCAGACTGACCCCATCACGATGCGAGACTGACACCACACTGACCCCATCACGAGGCGAGGCTGACACCAGAGACACCATCACAAGGCGAAGCTGACACCAGACTGACACAATCATGATGTGAGGCTGACACCAGACTGACCCCATCACTAGGCGAGGCTGACACCAGACTGACCCCATCATGAGGCGAGACTGACACCAGACTGACCCCATCACGAGGCGAGGCTGACACCAGACTGACCCCATCACGAGGCGAGACTGACACCAGACTTACCCCATCACGTGGCAAGGCTGACACCAGACTGACACCATCACAAGGCGAAGCTGACACCAGATTGACACCATCATGATGTGAGGCTGACACCAGACTGACCCCATCACGAGGCGAGACTGACACCAGACTGACCCCATCACGAGTCGAGACTGACACCAGACTGACCCCATCACAAGGCGAGACTGACACCAGACTGACCCCATCACGAGGCGAGACTGACACCAGACTAACCCCATCATGATGTGATGCTGACACCAGACTGACCCCATCACGAGGCGATGCTGACAGCAGACTGAACCCATCACGAGGCGAGACTGACACCAGACTGACCCCATCACGAGGCGAGACTGACACCAGACTGACCCCATCACGAGGCAAGGCTGACACCAGACTGACACCATCATGATGTGAGGCTGACACCAGACTGACCCCATCACTAGGCGAGGCTGACACCAGACTGCCCCATCACTAGGCGAGGCTGACACCAGACTGACACCATCACGATGTGAGGCTGACACCAGACTGACCCCATCACGAGGCGAGACTGACACCAGACTGACCCCATCACGAGGCGAGACTGACACCAGGCTGACCCCATCACGAGGCGAGGCTGACACCAGACTGACCCCATCACGAGGCGAGGCTGACACCAGACTGACCCCATCACGAGGCGAGACTGACACCAGACTGACCCCATCACGAGGCGAGACTGACACCAGACTGACCCCATCATGATGTGAGGCTGACACCAGACTGACCCCATCACGAGGCGAGGCTGACACCAGACTGACCCTATCACGAGGCGAGGCTGACACCAGACTGACCCCATCACGAGGCGAGGCTGACACCAGCCTGACCCCATCACTAGGCGAGGCTGACACCAGACAGACCCCATCATGAGGCAAGGCTGACACCAGACTGACCCCATCACGAGGCGAGGCTGACACCAGACTGACCCCATCACGAGGCGAGGCTGACACCAGACTGACCCCATCACGAGGCGAGGCTGACACCACACTGACCCCATCACGAGGCGAGCCTGACACCAGACTGACCCCATCACGAGGCGAGGCTGACACCAGACTGACACCATCACGAGGCGAGGCTGACACCAGACTGACCTCATCACGAGGCGGGGCTGACACCAGACTGACCCCATCACGAGGCGAGGCTGACACCAGACTGACACCGTCACGAGGCGAGGCTGACTCCAGACTGACCCCATCACTAGGCGAGGCTGACACCAGACTGACCCCATCACTAGCGAGGCTGACACCAGACTGACCCCATCACGAGGCGAGGCTGACACCAGACTGACCCCATCACTAGGCGAGGCGGACACCGGACTGACCCCATCATGAGGCGAGGCTGACACCAGACTGACCCCATCACGAGGATAGGCTGACACCAGACTGACCCCATCAAAAGCGAGGCTGACACCAGACTGACCCCATCACTAGCGAGGCTGACACCGGACTGACCCCATCACGAGGCGAGGCTGACACCAGACTGACACCATCATGATGTGAGCCTGACACCAGACTGACCCCATCACGAGGCGATGCTGACACCAGACTGACCACATCACGAGGCGAGGCTGACACCAGACTGACACCATCACAAGGCGAAGCTGACACCAGATTGACACCATCATGATGTGAGGCTGACACCAGACTGACCCCGTCATGGAGCGAGGCTGACACCAGACTGACCCCATCACGAGGCGAGACTGACACCAGACTGACACGATCACTAGGCGAGACTGACCCAATCACGAGGCGAGGCTGACACTAGACTGACCCCATCACGAGGCGAGACTGACACCAGACTGACCCCATCATGAGGCGAAGCTGACACCAGACTGACCCCATCACGAGGCGAGACTGACACCAGACTGACTCCATCACGAGGCGAGACTGACACCAGACTGACCCCATCATGATGTGAGGCTGACACCAGACTGAGCCCATCACGAGGCGAGGCTGAAAGCAGACTGACCCCATCACTAGGAGAGGCTGACACCAGACTAACCCCATCACGAGGCGAGGCTGACACCAGACTGACCCCATCACGAGGCGAGGCTGACACCAGACTGACCCCATCACGAGGCGAGACTGACACCAGACTTACCCCATCACGAGGCAAGGCTGACACCAGACTGACACCATCACAAGGCGAAGCTGACACCAGATTGACACCATCATGATGTGAGGCTGACACCAGACGGACCTCATCACGGGACGAGGCTGACACCAGACTGACTCCATCACGAGGCGACACTGACACCAGACTGACCCCATCACGAGGCGAGGCTGACACCAGACTGACCCCATCACGAGGCGATGCTGACACCAGACTTACCCCATCACGAGGCGAGGCTGACACCAGACTGACACCATCACAAGGCGAAGCTGACACCAGATTGACACCATCATGATGTGAGGCTGACACCAGACTGACCCTGTCACGGAGCGAGGCTGACACCAGACTGACCCCATCACGAGGCGAGACTGACACCAGACTGACACCATCACTAGGCGAGAGTGACACCAGACTGACCCAATCATGAGGCGAGGCTGACACTAGACTGACCCCATCACGAGGCGAGACTGACACCAGACTGACCCCATCACGAGGCGAAGCTGACACCAGACTGACCCCATCACGAGGCGAGACTGACACCAGGCTGACCCCATCACGAGGCGAGGCTGACACCAGACTGACCCCATCACGAGGCGAGGCTGACACCAGACTGACCCCATCACGAGGCGAGACTGACACCAGACTGACCCCATCACGAGGCGAGACTGACACCAGACTGACCCCATCATGATGTGAGGCTGACACCAGACTGACCCCATCACGAGGCGAGGCTGACACCAGACTGACACCATCACGAGGCGAGGCTGACACCAGACTGACCCCATCACGAGGCGAGGCTGACACCAGCCTGACCCCATCACTAGGCGAGGCTGACACCAGACAGACCCCATCATGAGGCAATGCTGACACCAGACTGACACCATCACGAGGCGAGGCTGACACCAGACTGACACCATCATGATTTGAGGCTGACACCAGACTGACCCCATCACTAGGCGAGACTTACACCAGACTGACCCCATCACGAGGCGAGGCTGACACCGGACTGACCCCATCATGAGGCGAGGCTGACACCAGACTGACCCCATCACGAGGATAGGCTGACACCAGACTGACCCCATCAAAAGCGAGGCTGACACCAGACTGACCCCATCACTAGCGAGGCTGACACCGGACTGACCCCATCACGAGGCGAGGCTGACACCAGACTGACACCATCATGATGTGAGTCTGACACCAGACTGACCCCTTCACGGAGCGAGGCTGACACCAGACTGACCCCATCACGAGGCGAGACTGACACCAGACTGACACGATCACTAGGCGAGACTGACCCAATCACGAGGCGAGGCTGACACTAGACTGACCCCATCACGAGGCGAGACTGACACCAGACTGACCCCATCATGAGGCGAAGCTGACACCAGACTGACCCCATCACGAGGCGAGACTGACACCAGACTGACCCCATCACGAGGCGAGACTGACACCAGACTGACCCCATCATGATGTGAGGCTGACACCAGACTGAGCCCATCACGAGGCGAGGCTGAAAGCAGACTGACCCCATCACTAGGAGAGGCTGACACCAGACTAACCCCATCACGAGGCGAGGCTGACACCAGACTGACCCCATCACGAGGCGAGGCTGACACCAGACTGACCCCATCACGAGGCGAGACTGACACCAGACTTACCCCATCACGAGGCAAGGCTGACACCAGACTGACACCATCACAAGGCGAAGCTGACACCAGATTGACACCATCATGATGTGAGGCTGACACCAGACGGACCTCATCACGGGACGAGGCTGACACCAGACTGACTCCATCACGAGGCGACACTGACAACAGACTGACCCCATCACGAGGCGAGGCTGACACCAGACTGACACCATCACAAGGCGAAGCTGACACCAGATTGACACCATCATGATGTGAGGCTGACACCAGACTGACCCTGTCACGGAGCGAGGCTGACACCAGACTGACCCCATCACGAGGCGAGACTGACACCAGACTGACACCATCACTAGGCGAGACTGACACCAGACTGACCCAATCATGAGGCGAGGCTGACACTAGACTGACCCCATCACGAGGCGAGACTGACACCAGACTGACCCCATCACGAGGCGAAGCTGACACCAGACTGACCCCATCACGAGGCGAGACTGACACCAGACTGTCCCCATCACGATGCGAGACTGACACCAGACTGACCCCATCATGATGTGAGGCTGACATTAGACTGAGCACATCACGAGGCGAGGCTGACAGCAGACTGACCCCATCACTAGGCGAGGCTGACACAAGACTGACCCCATCACGAGACGAGACTGACACCAGACTGACCCCATCAAGAGGCGAGGCTGACACCAGACTGACCCCATCACGAGACGAGACTGACACCAGACTGACCCCATCACGAGGCGAGGCTGACACCAGACTGACCCCTTCACGAGACGAGGCTGACACCAGACTGACACCATCACGAGGCGTGGCTGACACCAGACTCACCCCATCATGATGTGAGGCTGACACCAGACTGAGCCCATCACGAGGCGAGGCTGACAGCAGACTGACTCCATCACTAGGCGAGGCTGACACCAGACTGACCCCATCACGAGGCGAGGCTGACACCAGACTGACACCATCATGATGTGAGGCTGACACCAGACTGACCCCATCACGAGGCGAGGCTGACACCAGACTGACACCATCACGAGGCGATGCTGACACCAGACTGACACCATCATGATGTGAGGCTGACACCAGACTGACCCCATCACGAGGTGAGGCTGACACCAGACTGACCCCATCACGAGGCGAGGCTGACACCAGACTGACCCCATCATGAGGCGAGGCTGACACCAGACTGACACCATCATGATGTGAGGCTGACACCAGACTGACCCCATCGCGAGGCGAGGCTGACACCAGACTGACACCATCATGATGTGAGGCTGACACCAGACTGACCTCATCACGAGGCGAGGCTGACACCAGACTGACACCATCATGATGTGAGGCTGAATCCAGACTGACCTCATCACGAGGCGAGAATGACACCAGACTGACCCCATCACGAGGCGAGACTGACACCAGACTGACCCCATCATGAGGCGAGGCTGACACCAGACTGACCCCATCACGAGGCGAGACTGACACCAGACTGACCCCATGATGATGTGAGGCTGACACCAGACTGACCCCATCACGGGGCGAGGCTGACACCAGACTGACCCCATCACGAGGCGAGACTGACACCAGACTGACCGCATCACGAGGCGAGGTTGACACCAGACTGACCCCATCACGAGGTGAGGCTGACACCAGACTGCCCCCATCACTAGGCGAGGCTGACACCAGACTGACCCCTTCATGATGTGAGGTTGACACCAGACTGACCCCATCACTAGGCGAGGCTGACACCAGACTGACCCCATCATGAGGCGAGGCTGACACCAGACTGACACCATCACGAGGCGAGGCTGACACCAGACTGACACCATCATGATGTGAGGCTGACACCAGACTGACCCCATCACGAGGCGAGGCTGACACCAGACTGACCCCATCATGAGGCGAGGCTGACACCAGACTGACACCATCATGATGTGAGGCTGACACCAGACTGACCCCATCACGAGGCGAAGCTGACACCAGACTGACACCATCATGATGTGAGGCTGACACCAGACTGACCTCATCACGAGGTGGGGCTGACACCAGACGGACACCATCACGAGGCGAGACTGAAACCAGACTGACACCATCACGAGGCGAGGCTGACACCAGACTGACCCCATCACGAGGCGAGGCTGACACCAGACTGACACCATCATGATGTGAGGCTGACACCAGACTGACCCCATCACGAGGTGAGGCTGACACCAGACTGACACCATCATGATGTGAGGCTGACACCAGACTGACCTCATCACGAGGCGAGGCTGACACCAGACTGACACCATCACGAGGCGAGGCTGACACCAGACTGACACCATCATGATGTTAGGCTGACACCATACTGACCCCATCACGAGGCGAGGCTGACACCAGACTGACCCCATCACGAGACGTGGCTGACACCAGACTGACACCATTACGATGTGAGGCTGACACCAGACTGACCCCATCACTAGGCGAGGCTGACACCAGACTGACCCCATCACGAGGCGATGCTGACACCAGACTGACCCCATCACGAGGCGAGGCTGACACCTGACTGACACCATCACGATGTGAGGCTGACACCAGACTGACCCCATCACGAGGCGAGGCTGAAACCAGACTGACCCCATCACGAGGCAAGGGTGACACCAGACTGACCCCATCACGAGGCGAGGCTGACACCAGACTGACCCCATCACGAGGCGAGGCTGATACCAGACTGACACCATTATGATGTGAGACTGACACCAGACTGACCCCATCACGAGGCGAGGCTGACACCAGACTGACACCATAATGATGTGAGGCTGACACCAGACTGACCCCATCACGTGGTGAGGCTGACACCAGACTGACCCCATCACGAGGCGAGGCTGACACCAGCCTGACACCATCATGATGTGAGGCTGACACCAGACTGCCCCCATCACGTGGTGAGGCTGACACCAGACTGACCCCATCACGAGGCGAGGCTGACACCAGACTGACCCCATCACGAGGCGAGGCTGACACCAGACTGACCCCATCACGAGGCGAGGCTGACACCAGACTGACCCCATCACGAGGCGAGGCTGACACCAGACTGACCCCATCACGAGGCGAGGCTGACACCAGACTGACCCCATCACGAGGCGAGGCTGACACCAGACTGACACCATCACGAGTCGAGACTGACACCAGACTGACCCCATCACGAGGCGAGGCTAACACCAGACTGACCCCATCACAAGGCGAGGCTGACACCAGACTGACCTCATCACGATGCGAGGCTGACACCAGACTGACCCCATCACGAGGCGAGGCTGACACCAGACTGACACCATCACGAGTCGAGACTGACACCATACTGACCCCATCACGAGGCGAGGCTAACACCAGACTGACACCATCATGATGTGAGGCTGACACCAGACTGACCTCATCACGAGGCGAGGCTGACACCAGACTGACCCCATCACGAGGCGAGGCTGACACCAGACTGACCCCATCATGAGGTGAGGCTGACACCAGACTGACACCATCATGATGTGAGGCTGACACCAGACTGACCCCATCACGAGGTGAGGCTGACACCAGACTGACACCATCATGATGTGAGGCTGACACCAGACTGACCCCATCACGAGGTGAGGATGACACCAGACTGACCCCATCACGAGGCGAGGCTGACACCAGACTGACCCCATCACGAGGTGAGGCTGACACCAGACTGACACCATCATGATGTGAGGCTGACACCAGACTGACCCCATCACGAGGCAAGGCTGACACCAGACTGACACCATCATGATGTGAGGCTGACACTAGACTGACCTCATCACGAGGCGAGGCTGACACCAGACTGACACCATCACGAGGCGATGCTGACACCAGACTGACACCATCATGATGTGAGGCTGACACCAGACTGACCCCATCAAGAGGCGAGACTGACACCAGACTGACCCCATCATGATGTGAGGCTGACACCAGACTGACCTCATCAAGAGGCGAGGCAGATACAAGACTGACACCATCACGAGTCGAGGCTGACACCAGACTGACACCATCATGATGTGAGGCTGACACCAGACTGACTTCATCACGAGGCGAGGCTGATACAAGACTGACACCATCACGAGTCGAGGCTGACACCAGACTGACACCATCATGATGTGAGGCTGACACCAGACTGACCCCATCACGAGGCGAGGCTGACACCAGACTGACCCCATCACGAGGCGAGGCTGACACCAGACTGACCCCATTACGAGGCGAGGCTGACACCAGACTAACCCCATCACGAGGCGTGGCTGACACCACACTGACCCCATCACGAGGCGAGGCTGACACCTGACTGACACCATCATGATGTGAGGCTGACACCAGACTGACCCCATCACGAGGCGAGGCTGACACCAGACTGACACTATCACGAGGCGAGGCTGACACCAGACTGACACCATCACGAGGCGAGACTGACACCAGACTGACCCCATCATGATGTGAGGCTGACACCAAACTGACACCATCACGAGGCGAGGCTGACACCAGACTGACCCCATCACGAGGCGAGGCTGACACCAGACTGACCCCATCACGAGGCGAGGCTGACACCAGACTGACCCCATCATGAGGCGAGGCTGACACCAGACTGACACCATCACGAGGCGAGACTGACACCAGACTGACCCCATCATGATGTGAGGCTGACACCAGACTGACCCCATCACTAGGCGATGCTTACACCAGACTGACCCCATCACGGGGCGAGGCTGACTCCAGACTGACAGCATCACGAGGCGAGGCTGACACCAGACTGACACCATCACGGGGCGAGGCTGACACCAGACTGACCCCATCACGAGGCAAGGCTGACACCAGACTGACCCAATCACTAGGCGAGACTGACACCAGACTGACCCCATCACGAGGCGAGGCTGACACCAAACTGACCCCATCACGAGGCGAGGCTGACACCAGACTGACCCCATCACGAGGCGAGGCTGACACCAGACTGACACCATCATGATGTGAGGCTGACACCAGACTGACCCCATGAAGAGGCGAGGCTGACACCAAACTGACCCCATCATGAGGCGAGGCTGACACCAGACTGACCCTATCACTAGGCGAGGCTGACACCAAACTGACACCATCACGAGGCGAGGCTGACACCAGACTGACACCATCATGATGATGGGCTGACACGTGACTGACACCATCATGATGTGAGGCTGACACCAGACTGACACCATCACGAGGCGAGGCTGACACCAAACTGACCCCATCACGAGGCGAGGCTGACACCAGACTGACCCCATCACGAGGCGTGGCTGACACCAGACTGACCCCATTACGAGGCGAGGCTGACACCAGACTGACACCATCACGAGGCGAGGCTGACACCAGACTGACCCCATCACTAGGCGAGACTGACACCAGACTGACCCCATCACTAGGCGAGACTGACACCAGACTGACCCCATCATGATGTGAGGCTGACACCAGACTGACCCCATCACTAGGCGAGGCTGACACCAGACTGACACCATCACGAGGCGAGGCTGACACCAGACTGACACCATCACGAGGCAAGGCTGACACCAGACTGACACCATCATGATGTGAGGCTGACACCAGACTGACACCATCACGAGGCGAGACTGACACCAGACTGACCCCATCTCGAGGCGAGGCTGACACCAGACTGACCCCATCACGAGGCGAGGCTGACACCAGACTGACACCATCATGATGTGAGGCTGACACCAGACTGACCCCATCACGATGTGAGGCTGACACCAGACTGACACCATCACGAGGCGAGACTGACACCAGACTGACACCATCACGAGGCGAGGCTGACACCAGACTGACACCATCACGAGGCGAGGCTGACACCAGACTGACCCCATCACGAGGCGAGGCTGACACCAGACTGACCCCATCATGATGTGAGGCTGACACCAGACTGACCTCATCACGAGGCGAGGCTGATACAAGACTGACACCATCACGAGTCGAGGCTGACACCAGACTGACACCATCATGATGTGAGGCTGACACCAGACTGACCCCATCACGAGGCGAGGCTGACACCAGACTGACCCCATCACGAGGCGAGGCTGACACCAGACTGACCCCATCACGAGGCGAGGCTGACACCAGACTAACCCCATCACGAGGCGTGGCTGACACCACACTGACCCCATCACGAGGCGAGGCTGACACCTGACTGACACCATCATGATGTGAGGCTGACACCAGACTGACCTCATCACGAGGCGAGGCTGACACCAGACTGACACCATCACGAGGCGAGGTTGACACCAGACTGACACCATCATGATGTGAGGCTGACACCAGACTGACCTCATCACGAGGCGAGGCTGATACAAGACTGACACCATCACGAGTCGAGGCTGACACCAGACTGACACCATCATGATGTGAGGCTGACACCAGACTGAACCCATCACGAGGCGAGGCTTACACCAGACTGACCCCATCACAAGGCAAGGCTGACACCAGACTAACCCCATCACGAGGCGTGGCTGACACCACACTGACCCCATCACGAGGCTGACACCTGACTGACACCATCATGATGTGAAGCTGACACCAGACTGACCTCATCACGAGGCGAGGCTGACACCAGACTGACACCATCACGAGGCGAGGTTGACACCAGACTGACACCATCATGATGTGAGGCTGACACCAGACTGACCTCATCACGAGGCGAGGCTGACACAAGACTGACACCATCACGAGGCGAGGCTGACACCAGACTGACACCATCATGATGTGAGGCTGACACCAGACTGACCCCATCACGAGTCGAGACTGACACCAGACTGACCCCATCACGGGGCGAGGCTGACTCCAGACTGACAGCATCACGAGGCGAGGCTGACACCAGACTGACACCATCACGGGGCGAGGCTGACACCAGACTGACCCCATCACGAGGCAAGGCTGACACCAGACTGACCCAATCACTAGGCGAGACTGACACCAGACTGACCCCATCACGAGGCGAGGCTGACACCAAACTGACCCCATCACGAGGCGAGGCTGAAACCCGACTGACCCCATCACGACGCGAGGCTGACACCAGACTGACACCATCATGATGTGAGGCTGACACCAGACTGACCCCATGAAGAGGTGAGGCTGACACCAGACTGACCCCATCACGAGGCGAGGCTGACACCAGACTGACCCCATCACGAGGCGAGGCTGACACCAGACTGACACCATCACGAGGCGAGGCTGACACCACACTGACACCATCATGATGTGAGGCTGACATCAGACTGACCCCATCACAAGGAGAGTCTGACACCAGACTGACCCCATCACGAGGCGAGGCTGACACCAGACTGACCCCATCACGAGGCGAAACTGACACCAGACTGACCCCATCACGAGGCGAGGCTGACACCAGACTGACCCCATCACGAGGCGAGGCTGACACCAGACTGACCCTATCACGAGGCGAGACTGACACCAGACTGACCCCATCAAGGGGCGAGGCTGACACCAGATTGACCCCATCATGAGGCGAGGCTGACACCAGACTGACACCATCATGATGTGAGGCTGACACCAGACTGACCCCATCACTAGGCGAGGCTGACACCAGACTGACACCATCACGATGTGAGGCTGACACCAGACTGACCCCATCACGAGGCAAGGCTGACACCAGACTGACCCCATCACGAGGCGAGGCTGAAACCAGACTGACCCCATCACGAGGCAAGGCTGACACCATACTGACCGCATCACGAGGCGAGGCTGACACCAGACTGACCCCATCATGATGTGAGGCTGACACCAGACTGACCTCATCACGAGGCGAGGCTGATACAAGACTGACACCATCACGAGTCGAGGCTGACACCAGACTGACACCATCATGATGTGAGGCTGACACCAGACTGACTTCATCACGAGGCGAGGCTGATACAAGACTGACACCATCACGAGTCGAGGCTGACACCAGACTGACACCATCATGATGTGAGGCTGACACCAGACTGACCCCATCACGAGGCGAGGCTGACACCAGACTGACCCCATCAGGAGGCGAGGCTGACACCAGACTGACATCACGAGGCGAGGCTGACACCAGACTAACCCCATCACGAGGCGTGGCTGACACCACACTGACCCCATCACGAGGCGAGGCTGACACCTGACTGACACCATCATGATGTGAGGCTGACACCAGACTGACCCCATCACGAGACAAGGCTGACACCAGACTGACCCAATCACTAGGCGAGACTGACACCAGACTGACCCCATCACGAGGCGAGGCTGACACCAAACTGACCCCATCACGAGGCGAGGCTGACACCAGACTGACCCCATCACGAGGCAAGACTGACACCAGACTGACCCCATCAAGGGGCGAGGCTGACACCAGACTGACCCCATCACGAGGCAAGACTGACACCAGACTGACCCCATCACGGGGTGAGGCTGACACCAGACTGACCCCATCACGAGGCGAGGCTGACACCAGACTGACACCATCACGAGGCGAGACTGACACCAGACTGACACCATCACGAGGCTAGGCTGACACCAGACTGACCCCATCACGAGGCGAGGCTGACACCAGAATGACCCCATCACGAGGCGAGGCTGACACCTGACTGACACCATCATGATGTGAGGCTGACACCAGACTGACCCCATCAGGAGGCGAGGCTGACACCAGACTGACACCATCACGAGGCGAGGCTGACACCAGACTGACACCATCACGAGGCGAGGCTGACACCAGACTGACCCCATCACGAGGCGTGGCTGACACCAGACTGACACCATCACGAGGCGAGGCTGACACCAGACTGACACCATCACGAGGCGAGGCTGACACCAGACTGACCCCATCACGGGGCGAGGCTGACTCCAGACTGACAGCATCACGAGGCGAGGCTGACACCAGACTGACACCATCACGGGGCGAGGCTGACACCAGACTGACCCCATCACGAGGCAAGGCTGACACCAGACTGACCCAATCACTAGGCGAGACTGACACCAGACTGACCCCATCACGAGGCGAGGCTGACACCAAACTGACCCCATCACGAGGCGAGGCTGAAACCCGACTGACCCCATCACGACGCGAGGCTGACACCAGACTGACACCATCATGATGTGAGGCTGACACCAGACTGACCCCATGAAGAGGCGAGGCTGACACCAGACTGACCCCATCACGAGGCGAGGCTGACACCAGACTGACCCCATCACGAGGCGAGGCTGACACCAGACTGACACCATCACGAGGCGAGGCTGACACCACACTGACACCATCATGATGTGAGGCTGACATCAGACTGACCCCATCACAAGGAGAGTCTGACACCAGACTGACCCCATCACGAGGCGAGGCTGACACCAGACTGACCCCATCACGAGGCGAAACTGACACCAGACTGACCCCATCACGAGGCGAGGCTGACACCAGACTGACCCCATCACGAGGCGAGGCTGACACCAGACTGACCCTATCACGAGGCGAGACTGACACCAGACTGACCCCATCAAGGGGCGAGGCTGACACCAGATTGACCCCATCATGAGGCGAGGCTGACACCAGACTGACACCATCATGATGTGAGGCTGACACCAGACTGACCCCATCACTAGGCGAGGCTGACACCAGACTGACACCATCACGATGTGAGGCTGACACCAGACTGACCCCATCACGAGGCAAGGCTGACACCAGACTGACCCCATCACGAGGCGAGGCTGAAACCAGACTGACCCCATCACGAGGCAAGGCTGACACCATACTGACCGCATCACGAGGCGAGGCTGACACCAGACTGACCCCATCATGATGTGAGGCTGACACCAGACTGACCTCATCACGAGGCGAGGCTGATACAAGACTGACACCATCACGAGTCGAGGCTGACACCAGACTGACACCATCATGATGTGAGGCTGACACCAGACTGACTTCATCACGAGGCGAGGCTGATACAAGACTGACACCATCACGAGTCGAGGCTGACACCAGACTGACACCATCATGATGTGAGGCTGACACCAGACTGAACCCATCACGAGGCGAGGCTTACACCAGACTGACCCCATCACGAGGCAAGGCTGACACCAGACTAACCCCATCACGAGGCGTGGCTGACACCACACTGACCCCATCACGAGGCGAGGCTGACACCAGACTGACACCATCACGAGGCGAGGTTGACACCAGACTGACACCATCATGATGTGAGGCTGACACCAGACTGACCTCATCACGAGGCGAGGCTGACACAAGACTGACACCATCACGAGGCGAGGCTGACACCAGACTGACACCATCATGATGTGAGGCTGACACCAGACTGACCCCATCACGAGTCGAGACTGACACCAGACTGACCCCATCACGGGGCGAGGCTGACTCCAGACTGACAGCATCACGAGGCGAGGCTGACACCAGACTGACACCATCACGGGGCGAGGCTGACACCAGACTGACCCCATCACGAGGCAAGGCTGACACCAGACTGACCCAATCACTAGGCGAGACTGACACCAGACTGACCCCATCACGAGGCGAGGCTGACACCAAACTGACCCCATCACGAGGCGAGGCTGAAACCCGACTGACCCCATCACGACGCGAGGCTGACACCAGACTGACACCATCATGATGTGAGGCTGACACCAGACTGACCCCATGAAGAGGCGAGGCTGACACCAGACTGACCCCATCACGAGGCGAGGCTGACACCAGACTGACCCCATCACGAGGCGAGGCTGACACCAGACTGACACCATCACGAGGCGAGGCTGACACCACACTGACACCATCATGATGTGAGGCTGACATCAGACTGACCCCATCACAAGGAGAGTCTGACACCAGACTGACCCCATCACGAGGCGAGGCTGACACCAGACTGACCCCATCACGAGGCGAAACTGACACCAGACTGACCCCATCACGAGGCGAGGCTGACACCAGACTGACCCCATCACGAGGCGAGTCTGACACCAGACTGACCCTATCACGAGGCGAGACTGACACCAGACTGACCCCATCAAGGGGCGAGGCTGACACCAGATTGACCCCATCATGAGGCGAGGCTGACACCAGACTGACACCATCATGATGTGAGGCTGACACCAGACTGACCCCATCACTAGGCGAGGCTGACACCAGACTGACACCATCACGATGTGAGGCTGACACCAGACTGACCCTATCACGAGGCGAGGCTGAAACCAGACTGACCCCATCACGAGGCAAGGCTGACACCAGACTGACCGCATCACGAGGCGAGGCTGACACCAGACTGACCCCATCATGATGTGAGGCTGACACCAGACTGACCTCATCACGAGGCGAGGCTGATACAAGACTGACACCATCACGAGTCGAGGCTGACACCAGACTGACACCATCATGATGTGAGGCTGACACCAGACTGACCCCATCACGAGGCGAGGCTGACACCAGACTGACCCCATCAGGAGGCGAGGCTGACACCAGACTGACATCACGAGGCGAGGCTGACACCAGACTAACCCCATCACGAGGCGTGGCTGACACCACACTGACCCCATCACGAGGCGAGGCTGACACCTGACTGACACCATCATGATGTGAGGCTGACACCAGACTGACCCCATCACGAGACAAGGCTGACACCAGACTGACCCAATCACTAGGCGAGACTGACACCAGACTGACCCCATCACGAGGCGAGGCTGACACCAAACTGACCCCATCACGAGGCGAGGCTGACACCAGACTGACCCCATCACGAGGCAAGACTGACACCAGACTGACCCCATCAAGGGGCGAGGCTGACACCAGACTGACCCCATCACGAGGCAAGACTGACACCAGACTGACCCCATCACGGGGTGAGGCTGACACCAGACTGACCCCATCACGAGGCGAGGCTGACACCAGACTGACACCATCACGAGGCGAGACTGACACCAGACTGACACCATCACGAGGCTAGGCTGACACCAGACTGACCCCATCACGAGGCGAGGCTGACACCAGAATGACCCCATCACGAGGCGAGGCTGACACCTGACTGACACCATCATGATGTGAGGCTGACACCAGACTGACCCCATCAGGAGGCGAGGCTGACACCAGACTGACACCATCACGAGGCGAGGCTGACACCAGACTGACCCCATCACGAGGCGTGGCTGACACCAGACTGACCCCATCACGAGGCGAGGCTGACACCAAACTGACCCCATCACGAGGCGAGGCTGACACCAGACTGACCCCATCACGAGGCGAGGCTGACACCAAACTGACCCCATCACGAGGCGAGGCTGACACCAGACTGACCCCATCACTAGGCGAGGCTGACACCAGACTGACCCCATCACGAGGTGAGGCTGACACCAGAATGACCCCATCACGAGTTGAGGCTGACACCAGACTGACCCCATCACTAGGAGAGGCTGACACCAGACTGACACCATCACGAGGCAAGGCTGACACCAGACTGACACCATCATGATGTGAGGCTGACACCAGACTGACCCCATCACTAGGCGAGACTGACACCAGACTGACCCCATCACGAGGCGAGGCTGACACCAGACTGACCCCATCACGAGGCGAGACTGACACCAGACTGACCCCATCACAAGGCGAGGCTGACACCAGACTGACCCCATCACTAGGAGAGGCTGACACCAGACTGACCCCATCACGGG
Organism: Staurois parvus; assembly: GCF_062004578.1. Taxonomy (NCBI): domain Eukaryota; kingdom Metazoa; phylum Chordata; class Amphibia; order Anura; family Ranidae; genus Staurois; species Staurois parvus. Next base: position 433,085 of record NW_028320410.1, on the reverse strand, counting down.
GCGAGGCTGACACCAGACTGACCCCATCACGAGGCGAGGCTGACACCAGACTGACCCAATCACGAGACGAGGCTGACACCAGACTGAACCTATCACGAGGCGAGGCTGACACCAGACTGACCTCATCACGAGGCGAGGCTGATACCAGACTGACCCCATCACGAGGCGAGGCTGACACCAGACTGACACCATCACGATGTGAGGCTGACACCAGACTGACCCCATCACGAGGCGAGGCTGACACCAGACTGACCCCATCACGAGGCGAGGCTGACACCAGACTGACCCCATCACGAGGCGAGGCTGACATCAGACTGACCCCATCACTAGGCGAGTCTGACACCAGACTGACCCCATCAGGAGGTGAGACTGACACCAGACTGACACCATCACGAGGCGAGGCTTACACCAGACTGACCCCATCACGAGGCGAGGCTGACACCAGACTGACACCATTACGAGGCGAGGCTGACACCAGACTGACCCCATCACGAGGCGAGGCTGACACCTGACTGACACCATCATGATGTGAGGCTAACACCAGACTGACCCCGTCACGAGGCGAGGCTGACACCAGACTGTCCCCATCACGAGGCGAGGCTGACACCAGACTGACCCCATCACGAGGCGAGGATGACACCAGACGGACCCCATCACGAGGCAAGACTGACACCAGACTGACCCCATCACGGGGCGAGGCTGACACCAGACTGACCCCATCACGAGGCAAGACTGACACCAGACTGACCCCATCACGGGGCGAGGCTGACACCAGACTGACCCCATCACGAGGCGAGGCTGACACCAGACTGACCCCATCACTAGGAGAGGCTGACACCAGACTGACACCATCACGAGGCAAGGCTGACACCAGACTGACACCATCATGATGTGAGGCTGACACCAGACTGACCCCATCACTAGGCGAGACTGACACCAGACTGACACCATCACGAGGCGAGGCTGACACCAGACTGACCCCATCACGAGGCGAGACTGACACCAGACTAACCCCATCACAAGGCGAGGCTGACACCAGACTGACCCCATCACGAGGCGAGACTGACACCAGACTGACCCCATCAAGGGGCGAGGCTGACACCAGATTGACCCCATCATGAGGCGAGGCTGACACCAGACTGACACCATCATGATGTGAGGCTGACACCAGACTGACCTCATCACGAGGCGAGGCTGACACAAGACTGACACCATCACGAGGCAAGGCTGACACCAGACTGACACCATCATGATGTGAGGCTGACACCAGACTGACCCCATCACGAGGCGAGGCTGACACCAGACTGACCCCATCACGAGGCGAGGCTGACACCAGACTGACCCCATCACGAGGCGAGGCTGACACCAGACTGACCCCATCACGAGGCGAGGCTGACACCAGACTGACACCATCACGAGGCGAGACTGACACCAGACTGACACCATCATGATGTGAGGCTGACACCAAACTGACACCATCACGAGGCGAGGCTGACACCAGACTGACCCCATCACGAGGCGAGGCTGACACCAAACTGACCCCATCACGAGGCGAGGCTGACACCAGACTGACCCCATCACTAGGCGAGGCTGACACCAGACTGACCCCATCACGAGGTGAGGCTGACACCAGAATGACCCCATCACGAGTTGAGGCTGACACCAGACTGACCCCATCACTAGGAGAGGCTGACACCAGACTGACACCATCACGAGGCAAGGCTGACACCAGACTGACACCATCATGATGTGAGGCTGACACCAGACTGACCCCATCACTAGGCGAGACTGACACCAGACTGACCCCATCACGAGGCGAGGCTGACACCAGACTGACCCCATCACGAGGCGAGACTGACACCAGACTGACCCCATCACAAGGCGAGGCTGACACCAGACTGACCCCATCACTAGGAGAGGCTGACACCAGACTGACCCCATCACGGGGCGAGGCTGACACCAGACTGACCCCATCACGAGGCGAGGCTGACACCAGACTGACCCAATCACGAGACGAGGCTGACACCAGACTGAACCTATCACGAGGCGAGGCTGACACCAGACTGACCTCATCACGAGGCGAGGCTGATACCAGACTGACCCCATCACGAGGCGAGGCTGACACCAGACTGACACCATCACGATGTGAGGCTGACACCAGACTGACCCCATCACGAGGCGAGGCTGACACCAGACTGACCCCATCACGAGGCGAGGCTGACACCAGACTGACCCCATCACGAGGCGAGGCTGACATCAGACTGACCCCATCACTAGGCGAGTCTGACACCAGACTGACCCCATCAGGAGGTGAGACTGACACCAGACTGACACCATCACGAGGCGAGGCTTACACCAGACTGACCCCATCACGAGGCGAGGCTGACACCAGACTGACACCATTACGAGGCGAGGCTGACACCAGACTGACCCCATCACGAGGCGAGGCTGACACCTGACTGACACCATCATGATGTGAGGCTAACACCAGACTGACCCCGTCACGAGGCGAGGCTGACACCAGACTGTCCCCATCACGAGGCGAGGCTGACACCAGACTGACCCCATCACGAGGCGAGGATGACACCAGACTGACCCCATCACGAGGCAAGACTGACACCAGACTGACCCCATCACGGGGCGAGGCTGACACCAGACTGACCCCATCACGAGGCAAGACTGACACCAGACTGACCCCATCACGGGGCGAGGCTGACACCAGACTGACCCCATCACGAGGCGAGGCTGACACCAGACTGACCCCATCACTAGGAGAGGCTGACACCAGACTGACACCATCACGAGGCAAGGCTGACACCAGACTGACACCATCATGATGTGAGGCTGACACCAGACTGACCCCATCACTAGGCGAGACTGACACCAGACTGACCCCATCACGAAGCGAGGCTGACACCAGACTGACCCCATCACGAGGCGAGACTGACACCAGACTGACCCCATCACAAGGCGAGGCTGACACCAGACTGACCCCATCACGAGGCGAGACTGACACCAGACTGACCCCATCAAGGGGCGAGGCTGACACCAGACTGACCCCATCACGAGGCGAGGCTGACACCAGACTGACCCCATCACGAGGCGAGGCTGACACCAGACTGACCCCATCACGAGGCGAGGCTGACACCAGACTGACCCCATCACGAGGCGAGGCTGACACCAGACTGACACCATCACGAGGCGAGACTGACACCAGACTGACACCATCATGATGTGAGGCTGACACCAAACTGACACCATCACGAGGCGAGGCTGACACCAGACTGACCCCATGAAGAGGCGAGGGTGACACCAGACTGACCCCATCACGAGGCGAGGCTGACACCAGACTGACCCCATCACGAGGCGAGGCTGACACCAGACTGACCCCATCACGAGGCGAAACTGACACCAGACTGACCCCATCACGAGGCGAGGCTGACACCAGACTGACCCCATCATGATGTGAGGCTGACACCAGACTGACCTCATCACGAGGCGAGGCTGATACAAGACTGACACCATCACGAGTCGAGGCTGACACAAGACTGACACCATCATGATGTGAGGCTGACACCAGACTGACTTCATCACGAGGCGAGGCTGATACAAGACTGACACCATCACGAGTCGAGGCTGACACCAGACTGACACCATCATGATGTGAGGCTGACACCAGACTGACCCCATTACGAGGCGAGGCTGACACCAGACTGACCCCATCACGAGGCGAGGCTGACACCAGACTGACCCCATCACGAGGCGAGGCTGACACCAGACTAACCCCATCACGAGGCGTGGCTGACACCACACTGACCCCATCACGAGGCGAGGCTGACACCTGACTGACACCATCATGATGTGAGGCTGACACCAGACTGACTTCATCACGAGGCGAGGCTGATACAAGACTGACACCATCACGAGTCGAGGCTGACACCAGACTGACACCATCATGATGTGAGGCTGACACCAGACTGACCCCATTACGAGGTGAGGCTGACACCAGACTGACCCCATCACGAGGCGAGGCTGACACCAGACTGACCCCATCACGAGGCGAGGCTGACACCAGACTAACCCCATCACGAGGCGTGGCTGACACCACACTGACCCCATCACGAGGCGAGGCTGACACCTGACTGACACCATCATGATGTGAGGCTGACACCAGACTGACCCCATCACGAGGCGAGGCTGACACCAGACTGACACTATCACGAGGCGAGGCTGACACCAGACTGACACCATCATGATGTGAGGCTGACACCAGACTGACCTCATCACGAGGCGAGGCTGACACAAGACTGACACCATCACGAGGCGAGGCTGACACCAGACTGACACCATCATGATGTGAGGCTGACACCAGACTGACCCCATCACGAGGCAAGGCTGACACCAGACTGACCCCATCACGAGGCGAGGCTGACACCAGACTGACCCCATCACGAGGCGAGGCTGACACCAGACTGACCCCATCACGAGGCGAGACTGACACCAGACTGACCCCATCATGATGTGAGGCTGACACTAGACTGACCCCATCACTAGGCGAGGCTTACACCAGACTGACCCCATCACGGGGCGAGGCTGACTCCAGACTGACAGCATCACGAGGCGAGGCTGACACCAGACTGACACCATCACGGGGCGAGGCTGACACCAGACTGACCCCATCACGAGGCAAGGCTGACACCAGACTGACCCAATCACTAGGCGAGACTGACACCAGACTGACCCCATCACGAGGCGAGGCTGACACCAAACTGACCCCATCACGAGGCGAGGCTGAAACCCGACTGACCCCATCACGACGCGAGGCTGACACCAGACTGACACCATCATGATGTGAGGCTGACACCAGACTGACCCCATGAAGAGGCGAGGCTGACACCAGACTGACCCCATCACGAGGCGAGGCTGACACCAGACTGACCCCATCACGAGGCGAGGCTGACACCAGACTGACACCATCACGAGGCGAGGCTGACACCACACTGACACCATCATGATGTGAGGCTGACATCAGACTGACCCCATCACAAGGAGAGTCTGACACCAGACTGACCCCATCACGAGGCGAGGCTGACACCAGACTGACCCCATCACGAGGCGAAACTGACACCAGACTGACCCCATCACGAGGCGAGGCTGACACCAGACTGACCCCATCACGAGGCGAGGCTGACACCAGACTGACCCTATCACGAGGCGAGACTGACACCAGACTGACCCCATCAAGGGGCGAGGCTGACACCAGATTGACCCCATCATGAGGCGAGGCTGACACCAGACTGACACCATCATGATGTGATGCTGACACCAGACTGACCCCATCACTAGGCGAGGCTGACACCAGACTGACACCATCACGATGTGAGGCTGACACCAGACTGACCCCATCACGAGGCAAGGCTGACACCAGACTGACCCCATCACGAGGCGAGGCTGAAACCAGACTGACCCCATCACGAGGCAAGGCTGACACCAGACTGACCGCATCACGAGGCGAGGCTGACACCAGACTGACCCCATCACGAGGCGAGGCTGACATCAGACTGACCCCATCACTAGGCGAGTCTGACACCAGACTGACGCCATCAGGAGGCGAGACTGACACCAGACTGACCCCATCACGAGGTGAGGCTGACACCAGACTGACACCATCACGAGGCGAGACTGACACCGGACTGACCCAATCACGAGGCGAGGCTGACACCAGACTGACACCATCACGAGGCGAGGCTGACACCAGACTGACCCCATCACGAGGCGAGGCTGACACCAGACTGACCCCATCACGAGGCGAGGCTGACACCAGACTGACCCCATCATGATGTGAGGCTGACACCAGACTGACCTCATCACGAGGCGAGGCTGATACAAGACTGACACCATCACGAGTCGAGGCTGACACCAGACTGACACCATCATGATGTGAGGCTGACACCAGACTGACTTCATCACGAGGCGAGGCTGATACAAGACTGACACCATCACGAGTCGAGGCTGACACCAGACTGACACCATCATGATGTGAGGCTGACACCAGACTGACCCCATCACGAGGCGAGGCTGACACCAGACTGACCCCATCAGGAGGCGAGGCTGACACCAGACTGACCCCATCACGAGGCGAGGCTGACACCAGACTAACCCCATCACGAGGCGTGGCTGACACCACACTGACCCCATCACGAGGCGAGGCTGACACCTGACTGACACCATCATGATGTGAGGCTGACACCAGACTGACCCCATCACGAGACAAGGCTGACACCAGACTGACCCAATCACTAGGCGAGACTGACACCAGACTGACCCCATCACGAGGCGAGGCTGACACCAAACTGACCCCATCACGAGGCGAGGCTGACACCAGACTGACCCCATCACGAGGCGAGGCTGACACCAGACTGACCCCATCATGATGTGAGACTGACACCAGACTGACCCCATCACGAGGCGAGGCTGACACCAGACTGACACCATCATGATGTGAGGCTGACACCAGACTGACCCCATCACGAGTCGAGACTGACACCAGACTGACCCCATCACGAGGCGAGGCTGACTCCAGACTGACACCATCATGATGTGAGGCTGACACCAGACTGACCCCATCACGAGGCGAGGCTGACACCAGACTGACCCTATCACTAGGCGAGGCTGACACCAGACTGACACCATCACGAGGCGAGGCTGAAACCCGACTGACCCCATCACGACGCGAGGCTGACACCAGACTGACACCATCATGATGTGAGGCTGACACCAGACTGACCCCATGAAGAGGCGAGGCTGACACCAGACTGACCCCATCACGAGGCGAGGCTGACACCAGACTGACCCCATCACGAGGCGAGGCTGACACCAGACTGACACCATCACGAGGCGAGGCTGACACCAGACTGACACCATCATGATGTGAGGCTGACATCAGACTGACCCCATCACAAGGCGAGTCTGACACCAGACTGACCCCATCACGAGGCGAGGCTGACACCAGACTGACCCCATCACGAAGCGAAACTGACACCAGACTGACCCCATCACGAGGCGAGGCTGACACCAGACTGACCCCATCACGAGGCGAGGCTGACACCAGACTGACCCTATCACGAGGCGAGACTGACACCAGACTGACCCCATCAAGGGGCGAGGCTGACACCAGATTGACCCCATCATGAGGCGAGGCTGACACCAGACTGACACCATCATGATGTGAGGCTGACACCAGACTGACCCCATCACTTGGTGTCAGGCTGACACCAGACTGACACCATCACGATGTGAGGCTGACACCAGACTGACCCCATCACGAGGCAAGGCTGACACCAGACTGACCCCATCACGAGGCGAGGCTGAAACCAGACTGACCCCATCACGAGGCAAGGCTGACACCAGACTGACCGCATCACGAGGCGAGGCTGACACCAGACTGACCCCATCACGAGGTGAGGCTGACATCAGACTGACCCCATCACTAGGCGAGTCTGACACCAGACTGACCCCATCAGTAGGCGAGACTGACACCAGACTGACCCCATCACGAGGCGAGGCTGACACCAGACTGACACCATCACGAGGCGAGACTGACACCGGACTGACCCAATCACGAGGCGAGGCTGACACCAGACTGACACCATCACGAGGCGAGGCTGACACCAGACTGACCCCATCACGAGGCGAGGCTGACACCAGACTGACCCCATCACGAGGCGAGGCTGATACAAGACTGACACCATCACGAGTCGAGGCTGACACCAGACTGACACCATCATGATGTGAGGCTGACACCAGACTGACTTCATCACGAGGCGAGGCTGATACAAGACTGACACCATCACGAGTCGAGGCTGACACCAGACTGACACCATCATGATGTGAGGCTGACACCAGACTGACCCCATCACGAGGCGAGGCTGACACCAGACTGACCCCATCACGAGGCGAGGCTGACACCAGACTGACCCCATCACGAGGCGAGGCTGACACCAGACTAACCCCATCACGAGGCGTGGCTGACACCACACTGACCCCATCACGAGGCGAGGCTGACACCTGACTGACACCATCATGATGTGAGGCTGACACCAGACTGACCCCATCACGAGGCGAAGCTGACACCAGACTGACCCCATCACGAGGCGAGGCTGACACCAGACTGACCCCATCACGAGGCGAGGCTGACACCAGACTGACCCCATCACGAGGCGAGGCTGACACCAGACTGACACCATCACGAGGCGAGACTGACACCAGACTGACCCCATCATGATGTGAGGCTGACACCAGACTGACCTCATCACGAGGCGAGGCTGACACAAGACTGACACCATCACGAGGCGAGGCTGACACCAGACTGACACCATCATGATGTGAGGCTGACACCAGACTGACCCCATCACGAGGCGAGGCTGACACCAGACTGCCCCATCACGAGGCGAGGCTGACACCAGACTGACCCCATCACGAGGCGAGGCTGACACCAGACTGACACCATCACGAGGCGAGACTGACACCAGACTGACCCCATCATGATGTGAGGCTGACACCAGACTGACCCCATCACTAGGCGAGGCTTACACCAGACTGACCCCATCACGGGGCGAGGCTGACTCCAGACTGACAGCATCACGAGGCGAGGCTGACACCAGACTGACACCATCACGGGGCGAGGCTGACACCAGACTGACCCCATCACGAGGCGAGGCTGACACCAGACTGACCCCATCACGAGGCGAGGCTGACACCAGACTGACACCATCACGAGGCGAGACTGACACCAGACTGACCCCATCATGATGTGAGGCTGACACCAGACTGACCTCATCACGAGGCGAGGCTGACACAAGACTGACACCATCACGAGGCGAGGCTGACACCAGACTGACACCATCACGAGGCGAGACTGACACCAGACTGACACCATCATGATGTGAGGCTGACACCAGACTGACCCCATCACGAGGCGAGGCTGACACCAGACTGACCCCATCACGAGGCGAGGCTGACACCAGACTGACACCATCACGAGGCGAGACTGACACCAGACTGACCCCATCATGATGTGAGGCTGACACCAGACTGACCCCATCACTAGGCGAGGCTTACACCAGACTGACCCCATCACGGGGCGAGGCTGACTCCAGACTGACAGCATCACGAGGCGAGGCTGACACCAGACTGACACCATCACGGGGCGAGGCTGACACCAGACTGACCCCATCACGAGGCGAGGCTGACACCAGACTGACCCCATCACGAGGCGAGGCTGACACCAGACTGACACCATCACGAGACCAGACTGACACCATCACGGGGCGAGGCTGACACCAGACTGACCCCATCACGAGGCAAGGCTGACACCAGACTGACCCAATCACTAGGCGAGACTGACACCAGACTGACCCCATCACGAGGCGAGGCTGACACCAAACTGACCCCATCACGAGGCGAGGCTGAAACCCGACTGACCCCATCACGACGCGAGGCTGACACCAGACTGACACCATCATGATGTGAGGCTGACACCAGACTGACCCCATGAAGAGGCGAGGCTGACACCAGACTGACCCCATCACGAGGCGAGGCTGACACCAGACTGACCCCATCACGAGGCGAGGCTGACACCAGACTGACACCATCACGAGGCGAGGCTGACACCACACTGACACCATCATGATGTGAGGCTGACATCAGACTGACCCCATCACAAGGAGAGTCTGACACCAGACTGACCCCATCACGAGGCGAGACTGACACCAGACTGACCCCATCACGAGGCAAAACTGACACCCGACTGACCCCATCACGAGGCGAGGCTGACACCAGACTGACCCTATCACGAGGCGAGACTGACACCAGACTGACCCCATCAAGGGGCGAGGCTGACACCAGATTGACCCCATCATGAGGCGAGGCTGACACCAGACTGACACCATCATGATGTGAGGCTGACACCAGACTGACCCCATCACTAGGCGAGGCTGACACCAGACTGACACCATCACGATGTGAGGCTGACACCAGACTGACCCCATCACGAGGCAAGGCTGACACCAGACTGACCCCATCACGAGGCGAGGCTGAAACCAGACTGACCCCATCACGAGGCAAGGCTGACACCAGACTGACCGCATCACGAGGCGAGGCTGACACCAGACTGACCCCATCACGAGGCGAGGCTGACATCAGACTGACACCATCACGAGGCGAGGCTGACACCAGACTGACCCCATCAGGAGGCGAGACTGACACCAGACTGACCCCATCACGAGGCGAGGCTGACACCAGACTGACACCATCACGAGGCGAGACTGACACCGGACTGACCCAATCACGAGGCGAGGCTGACACCAGACTGACACCATCACGAGGCGAGGCTGACACCAGACTGACCCCATCACGAGGCGAGGCTGACACCAGACTGACCCCATCACGAGGCGAGGCTGACACCAGACTGACCCCATCATGATGTGAGGCTGACACCAGACTGACCTCATCACGAGGCGAGGCTGATACAAGACTGACACCATCACGAGTCGAGGCTGACACCAGACTGACACCATCATGATGTGAGGCTGACACCAGACTGACTTCATCACGAGGCGAGGCTGATACAAGACTGACACCATCACGAGTCGAGGCTGACACCAGACTGACACCATCATGATGTGAGGCTGACACCAGACTGACCCCATCACGAGGCGAGGCTGACACCAGACTGACCCCATGAAGAGGCGAGGCTGACACCAGACTGACCCCATCACGAGGCGAGACTGACACCAGACTGACCCCATCACGAGGCGAGGCTGACACCACACTGACCCCATCACGAGGCGAGGCTGACACCTGACTGACACCATCATGATGTGAGGCTGACACCAGACTGACCCCATCACGAGACAAGGCTGACACCAGACTGACCCAATCACTAGGCGAGACTGACACCAGACTGACCCCATCACGAGGCGAGGCTGACACCAAACTGACCCCATCACGAGGCGAGGCTGACACCAGACTGACCCCATCACGAGGCGAGGCTGACACCAGACTGACCCCATCACGAGGCGAGGCTGATACCAAATTGACCCCATCACGAGGCGAGGCTGACATCAGACTGACACCATCACGAGGCGAGGCTGACACCAGACTGAAACCATCATGATGTGAGACTGACACCAGACTGACCCCATCACGAGGCGAGGCTGACACCAGACTGACACCATCATGATGTGAGGCTGACACCAGACTGACCCCATCACGAGTCGAGACTGACACCAGACTGACCCCATCACGAGGCGAGGCTGACTCCAGACTGACACCATCATGATGTGAGGCTGACACCAGACTGACCCCATCACGAGGCGAGGCTGACACCAGACTGACCCTATCACTAGGCGAGGCTGACACCAGACTGACACCATCACGAGGCGAGGCTGAAACCCGACTGACCCCATCACGACGCGAGGCTGACACCAGACTGACACCATCATGATGTGAGGCTGACACCAGACTGACCCCATGAAGAGGCGAGGCTGACACCAGACTGACCCCATCACGAGGCGAGGCTGACACCAGACTGACCCCATCACGAGGCGAGGCTGACACCAGACTGACACCATCACGAGGCGAGGCTGACACCAGACTGACACCATCATGATGTGAGGCTGACATCAGACTGACCCCATCACAAGGCGAGTCTGACACCAGACTGACCCCATCACGAGGCGAGGCTGACACCAGACTGACCCCATCACGAGGCGAAACTGACACCAGACTGACCCCATCACGAGGCGAGGCTGACACCAGACTGACCCCATCACGAGGCGAGGCTGACACCAGACTGACCCTATCACGAGGCGAGACTGACACCAGACTGACCCCATCAAGGGGCGAGGCTGACACCAGATTGACCCCATCATGAGGCGAGGCTGACACCAGACTGACACCATCATGATGTGAGGCTGACACCAGACTGACCCCATCACTAGGCGAGGCTGACACCAGACTGACACCATCACGATGTGAGGCTGACACCAGACTGACCCCATCACGAGGCAAGGCTGACACCAGACTGACCCCATCACGAGGCGAGGCTGAAACCAGACTGACCCCATCACGAGGCAAGGCTGACACCAGACTGACCGCATCACGAGGCGAGGCTGACACCAGACTGACCCCTTCACGAGGCGAGGCTGACATCAGACTGACCCCATCACTAGGCGAGTCTGACACCAGACTGACCCCATCAGGAGGCGAGACTGACACCAGACTGACCCCATCACGAGGCGAGGCTGACACCAGACTGACACCATCACGAGGCGAGACTGACACCGGACTGACCCAATCACGAGGCGAGGCTGACACCAGACTGACACCATCACGAGGCGAGGCTGACACCAGACTGACCCCATCACGAGGCGAGGCTGACACCAGACTGACCCCATCACGAGGCGAGGCTGACACCAGACTGACCCCATCATGATGTGAGGCTGACACCAGACTGACCCCATCACGAGGCGAGGCTGACACCAGACTGACCCCATCACGAGGCGAGGCTGACACCAGACTAACCCCATCACGAGGCGTGGCTGACACCACACTGACCCCATCACGAGGCGAGGCTGACACCTGACTGACACCATCATGATGTGAGGCTGACACCAGACTGACCCCATCACGAGGCGAGGCTGACACCAGACTGACCCAATCACTAGGCGAGACTGACACCAGACTGACCCCATCACGAGGCGAGGCTGACACCAGACTGACACCATCATGATGTGAGGCTGACACCAGACTGACCCCATCACGAGTCGAGACTGACACCAGACTGACCCCATCACGAGGCGAGGCTGACTCCAGACTGACACCATCATGATGTGAGGCTGACACCAGACTGACCCCATCACGAGGCGAGGCTGACACCAGACTGACCCTATCACTAGGCGAGGCTGACACCAGACTGACACCATCACGAGGCGAGGCTGAAACCCGACTGACCCCATCACGACGCGAGGCTGACACCAGACTGACACCATCATGATGTGAGGCTGACACCAGACTGACACCATCACGAGGCGAGACTGACACCAGACTGACACCATCACGAGGCTAGGCTGACACCAGACTGACCCCATCACGAGGCGAGGCTGACACCAGAATGACCCCATCACGAGGCGAGGCTGACACCTGACTGACACCATCATGATGTGAGGCTGACACCAGACTGACCCCATCAGGAGGCGAGGCTGACACCAGACTGACCCCATCACGAGGCGAGGCTGACACCAGACTGACCCCATCACGAGGCGTGGCTGACACCACACTGACCCCATCACGAGGCGAGGCTGACACCACACTGACCCCATCACGAGGCGAGGCTGACACCAGACTGACCCCATCACTAGGCGAGGCTGACACCAGACTGACCCCATCACTAGGCGAGGCTGACACCAGACTGACCCCATCACGATTCAAGGCTGACACCAGACTGACCCAATCACTAGGCGAGACTGACACCAGACTGACCCCATCACGAGGCGAGGCTGACACCAGACTGACACCATCATGATGTGAGGCTGACACCAGACTGACCCCATCACGAGTCGAGACTGACACCAGACTGACCCAATCACGAGGCGAGGCTGACTCCAGACTGACACCATCATGATGTGAGGCTGACACCAGACTGACCCCATCACGAGGCGAGGCTGACACCAGATTGACCCTATCACTAGGCGAGGCTGACACCAGACTGACACCATCACGAGGCGAGGCTGAAACCCGACTGACCCCATCACGACGCGAGGCTGACACCAGACTGACACCATCATGATGTGAGGCTGACACCAGACTGACCCCATGAAGAGGCGAGGCTGACACCAGACTGACCCCATCACGAGGCGAGGCTGACACCAGACTGACCCCATCACGAGGCGAGGCTGACACCAGACTGACACCATCATGATGTGAGGCTGACACCAGACTGACCCCATCACGATGTGAGGCTGACACCAGACTGACACCATCACGAGGCGAGACTGACACCAGACTGACACCATCACGAGTCGAGACTGACACCAGACTGACACCATCACGAGGCGAGGCTGACACCAGACTGACCCCATCACGAGGCGAGGCTGACACCAGACTGACCCCATCACGAGGCGAGGCTGACACCAGACTGACCCCATCACGAGGCGAGGCTGACACCAGACTGACCCTATCACGAGGCGAGGCTGACACCAGACTGACCCCATCAAGGGGCGAGGCTGACACCAGATTGACCCCATCATGAGGCGAGGCTGACACCTGACTGACACCATCATGATGTGAGGCTGACACCAGACTGACCCCATCACTAGGCGAGGCTGACACCAGACTGACACCATCACGATGTGAGGCTGACACCAGACTGAAACCATCACGAGGCGAGGCTGACACCAGACTGACCCCATCACGAGGCGAGGCTGAAACCAGACTGACCCCATCACGAGGCAAGGCTGACACCAGACTGACCCCATCACGAGGCGAGGCTGATACCAGACTGACCCCATCACGAGGCGAGGCTGACACCAGACTGACACCATCACGATGTGAGGCTGACACCAGACTGACCCCATCACGAGGCGAGGCTGACACCAGACTGACCCCGTCACGAGGCGAGGCTGACACCAGACTGACCCCATCACGAGGCGAGGCTGACATCAGACTGACCCCATCACTAGGCGAGTCTGACACCAGACTGACCCCATCAGGAGGCGAGACTGACACCAGACTGACACCATCACGAGGCGAGGCTTACACCAGACTGACCCCATCACGAGGCGAGGCTGACACCTGACTGACACCATCACTAGGAGAGGCTGACACCAGACTGACACCATCACGAGGCAAGGCTGACACCAGACTGACACCATAATGATGTGAGGATGACACCAGACTGACCCCATCACTAGGCGAGATTGACACCAGACTGACCCCATCACGAGGCGAGGCTGACACGAGACTGACCCCATCACGAGGCGAGACTGACACCAGACTGACCCCATCACAAGGCGAGGCTGACACCAGACTGACCCCATCACTAGGAGAGGCTGACACCAGACTGACCCCATCACGGGGCGAGGCTGACACCAGACTGACCCCATCACGAGGCAAGACTGACACCAGACTGACCCCATCACGAGGCAAGACTGACACCAGACTGACCCCATCACGAGGCAAGACTGACACCAGACTGACCCCATCACGGGGCGAGGCTGACACCAGACTGACCCCATCACGAGGCAAGACTGACACCAGACTGACCCCATCACGAGGCGAGGCTGACACCAGACTGACACCATCACGAGGCAAGACTGACACCAGACTGACCCCATCACTAGGAGAGGCTGACACCAGACTGACCCCATCACGGGGCGAGGCTGACACCAGACTGACCCCATCACGAGGCAAGACTGACACCAGACTGACCCCATCACGGGGCGAGGCTGACACCAGACTGACCCCATCACGAGGCGAGGCTGACACCAAACTGACCCCATCACGAGGCGAGGCTGACACCAGACTGACCCCATCACTAGGCGAGGCTGACACCAGACTGACCCCATCACGAGGCGAGGCTGACACCAGAATGACCCCATCACAAGGCGAGGCTGACACCAGACTGACCCCATCACTAGGAGAGGCTGACACCAGACTGACCCCATCACGGGGCTAGGCTGACACCAGACTGACCCCATCACGAGGCAAGACTGACACCAGACTGACCCCATCACGGGGCGAGGCTGACACCAGACTGACCCCATCACGAGGCGAGGCTGACACCAGACTGACCCAATCACGAGACGAGGCTGACACCAGACTGAACCTATCACGAGGCGAGGCTGACACCAGACTGACCCTATCACGAGGCGAGACTGACACCAGACTGACCCCATCAAGGGGCGAGGCTGACACCAGATTGACCCCATCATGAGGCGAGGCTGACACCAGACTGACACCATCATGATGTGAGGCTGACACTAGACTGACCCCATCACTAGGCGATTCTGACACCAGACTGACACCATCACGATGTGAGGCTGACACCAGACTGACCCCATCACGAGGCGAGGCTGACACCAGAATGACCCCATCACGAGGCGAAGCTGAAACCAGACTGACCCCATCACGAGGCAAGGCTGACACCAGACTGACCCCATCACGAGGCGAGGCTGATACCAGACTGACCCCATCACGAGGCGAGGCTGACACCAGACTGACACCATCACGATGTGAGGCTGACACCAGACTGACCCCATCACGAGGCGAGGCTGACACCAGACTGACCCCATCACGAGGCGAGGCTGACACCAGACTGACCCCATCACGAGGCGAGGCTGACATCAGACTGACCCCATCACTAGGCGAGTCTGACACCAGACTGACCCCATCAGGAGGCGAGACTGACACCAGACTGACACCATCACGAGGAGAGGCTTACACCAGATTGACCCCATCACGAGGCGAGGCTGACACCAGACTGACACCATTACGAGGCGAGGCTGACACCAGACTGACCCCATCACGAGGCGAGGCTGACACCTGACTGACACCATCATGATGTGAGGCTAACACCAGACTGACCCCGTCACGAGGCGAGGCTGACACCAGACTGACCCCATCACGAGGCGAGGATGACACCAGACTGACCCCATCACGAGGCAAGACTGACACCAGACTGACCCCATCACGGGGCGAGGCTGACACCAGACTGACCCCATCACGAGGCAAGACTGACACCAGACTGACCCCATCACGGGGCGAGGCTGACACCAGACTGACCCCATCACGAGGCGAGGCTGACACAAGACTGACCCCATCACTAGGAGAGGCTGACACCAGACTGACACCATCACGAGGCAAGGCTGACACCAGACTGACACCATCATGATGTGAGGCTGACACCAGACTGACCCCATCACTAGGCGAGACTGACACCAGACTGACCCCATCACGAGGCGAGACTGACACCAGACTGACCCCATCACAAGGCGAGGCTGACACCAGACTGACCCCATCACTAGGAGAGGCTGACACCAGACTGACCCCATCAAGGGGGCGAGGCTGACACCAGACTGACCCCATCACGAGGCAAGGCTGACACCAGACTGACCCCATCACGGGGCGAAGCTGACACCAGACTGACCCCATCACGAGGCGAGGCTGACACCAGACTGACCCAATCACGAGACGAGGCTGACACCAGACTGAACCCATCACGAGGCGAGGCTGACACCAGACTGACCTCATCACAAGGCGAGGCAGACACCAGACTGACACCATCACGAGGCGAGGCTGACACCAGACTGACACCATCACGAGGCGAGACTGACACCAGACTGACACCATCACGAGTCGAGACTGACACCAGACTGACACCATCACGAGGCGAGGCTGACACCAGACTGACCCCATCACGAGGCGAGGCTGACACCAGACTGACACCATCACGAGGCGAGGCTGACACCACACTGACCCCATCACGAGGCGAGGCTGACACCAGACTGACCCCATCACTAGGCGAGGCTGACACCAGACTGACCCCATCACGAGGCGAGGCTGACACCAGAATGACCCCATCACGAGTTGAGGCTGACACCAGACTGACCCCATCACTAGGAGAGGCTGACACCAGACTGACACCATCACGAGGCAAGGCTGACACCAGACTGACACCATCATGATGTGAGGCTGACACCAGACTGACCCCATCACTAGGCGAGACTGACACCAGACTGACCCCATCACGAGGCGAGGCTGACACCAGACTGACCCCATCACGAGGCGAGACTGACACCAGACTGACCCCATCACAAGGCGAGGCTGACACCAGACTGACCCCATCACTAGGAGAGGCTGACACCAGACTGACCCCATCACGGGGCGAGGCTGACACCAGACTGACCCCATCACGAGGCAAGACTGACACCAGACTGACCCCATCACGGGGCGAGGCTGACACCAGACTGACCCCATCACGAGGCGAGGCTGACACCAGACTGACCCAATCACGAGACGAGGCTGACACCAGACTGAACCCATCACGAGGCGAGGCTGACACCAGACTGACCCCATCACTAGGAGAGGCTGACACCAGACTGACACCATCACGAGGCAAGGCTGACACCAGACTGACACCATCATGATGTGAGGCTGACACCAGACTAACCCCATCACTAGGCGAGACTGACACCAGACTGACCCCATCACGAGGCGAGGCTGACACCAGACTGACCCCATCACGAGGCGAGGCTGACACCAGACTGACCCTATCACGAGGCGAGACTGACACCAGACTGACCCCATCAAGGGGCGAGGCTGACACCAGATTGACCCCATCATGAGGCGAGGCTGACACCAGACTGACACCATCATGATGTGAGGCTGACACCAGACTGACCCCATCACTA
This sequence comes from Staurois parvus, assembly GCF_062004578.1. Taxonomy (NCBI): domain Eukaryota; kingdom Metazoa; phylum Chordata; class Amphibia; order Anura; family Ranidae; genus Staurois; species Staurois parvus. The sequence goes on along the minus strand of NW_028320410.1, from coordinate 414,615 downwards.
GGCGAGGCTGACACCAGACTGACACCATCACGATGTGAGGCTGACACCAGACTGACCCCATCACAAGGCGAGGCTGACACCAGACTGACCCCATCACGAGGCGAGGCTGAAACCAGACTGACCCCATCACGAGGCAAGGCTGACACCAGACTGACCCCATCACGAGGCGAGGCTGATACCAGACTGACCCCATCACGAGGCGAGGCTGACACCAGACTGACACCATCACGATGTGAGGCTGACACCAGACTGACCCCATCACGAGGCGAGGCTGACACCAGACTGACCCCATCACGAGGCGAGGCTGACACCAGACTGACCCCATCACGAGGCGAGGCTGACATCAGACTGACCCCATCACTAGGCGAGTCTGACACCAGACTGACCCCATCAGGAGGCGAGACTGACACCAGACTGACACCATCACGAGGCGAGGCATACACCAGACTGACCCCATCACGAGGCGAGGCTGACACCAGACTGACACCATTACGAGGCGATGCTGACACCAGACTGACCCCATCACGAGGCGAGGCTGACACCTGATTGACACCATCATGATGTGAGGCTAACACCAGACTGACCCCGTCACGAGGCGAGGCTGACACCAGACTAACCCCATCACGAGGCGAGGCTGACACCAGACTGACCCCATCACGAGGCGAGGATGACACCAGACTGACCCCATCACGAGGCAAGACTGACACCAGACTGACCCCATCACGGGGCGAGGCTGACACCAGACTGACCCCATCACGAGGCAAGACTGACACCAGACTGACCCCATCACGGGGCAAGGCTGACACCAGACTGACCCCATCACGAGGCGAGGCTGACACCAGACTGACACCATCACGAGGCGAGGCTGACACCAGACTGACCCCATCACGAGGCGAGGCTGACACCAGACTTACCCCATCACGAGGCGAGGCTGACACCAGACTGACCCCATCACGAGGCGAAGCTGACACCAGACTGACCCCATCACGAGGCGAGGCTGACACCAGACTGACACCATCACGAGGCGAGACTGACACCAGACTGACCCCATCATGATGTGAGGCTGACACCAGACTGACCCCATCACTAGGCGAGGCTTACACCAGACTGACCCCATCACGGGGCGAGGCTGACTCCAGACTGACAGCATCACGAGGCGAGGCTGACACCAGACTGACACCATCACGGGGCGAGGCTGACACCAGACTGACCCCATCACGAGGCAAGGCTGACACCAGACTGACCCAATCACTAGGCGAGACTGACACCAGACTGACCCCATCACGAGGCGAGGCTGACACCAGACTGACACCATCATGATGTGAGGCTGACACCAGACTGACCCCATCACGAGTCGAGACTGACACCAGACTGACCCAATCACGAGGCGAGGCTGACTCCAGACTGACACCATCATGATGTGAGGCTGACACCAGACTGACCCCATCACGAGGCGAGGCTGACACCAGATTGACCCTATCACTAGGCGAGGCTGACACCAGACTGACACCATCACGAGGCGAGGCTGAAACCCGACTGACCCCATCACGACGCGAGGCTGACACCAGACTGACACCATCATGATGTGAGGCTGACACCAGACTGACCCCATGAAGAGGCGAGGCTGACACCAGACTGACCCCATCACGAGGCGAGGCTGACACCAGACTGACCCCATCACGAGGCGAGGCTGACACCAGACTGACACCATCATGATGTGAGGCTGACACCAGACTGACCCCATCACGATGTGAGGCTGACACCAGACTGACACCATCACGAGGCGAGACTGACACCAGACTGACACCATCACGAGTCGAGACTGACACCAGACTGACACCATCACGAGGCGAGGCTGACACCAGACTGACCCCATCACGAGGCGAGGCTGACACCAGACTGACCCCATCACGAGGCGAGGCTGACACCAGACTGACCCCATCACGAGGCGAGGCTGACACCAGACTGACCCTATCACGAGGCGAGACTGACACCAGACTGACCCCATCAAGGGGCGAGGCTGACACCAGATTGACCCCATCATGAGGCGAGGCTGACACCTGACTGACACCATCATGATGTGAGGCTGACACCAGACTGACCCCATCACTAGGCGAGGCTGACACCAGACTGACACCATCACGATGTGAGGCTGACACCAGACTGACCCCATCACGAGGCGAGGCTGACACCAGACTGACCCCATCACGAGGCGAGGCTGAAACCAGACTGACCCCATCACGAGGCAAGGCTGACACCAGACTGACCCCATCACGAGGCGAGGCTGATACCAGACTGACCCCATCACGAGGCGAGGCTGACACCAGACTGACACCATCACGATGTGAGGCTGACACCAGACTGACCCCATCACGAGGCGAGGCTGACACCAGACTGACCCCGTCACGAGGCGAGGCTGACACCAGACTGACCCCATCACGAGGCGAGGCTGACATCAGACTGACCCCATCACTAGGCGAGTCTGACACCAGACTGACCCCATCAGGAGGCGAGACTGACACCAGACTGACACCATCACGAGGCGAGGCTTACACCAGACTGACCCCATCACGAGGCGAGGCTGACACCTGACTGACACCATCACTAGGAGAGGCTGACACCAGACTGACACCATCACGAGGCAAGGCTGACACCAGACTGACACCATAATGATGTGAGGATGACACCAGACTGACCCCATCACTAGGCGAGATTGACACCAGACTGACCCCATCACGAGGCGAGGCTGACACGAGACTGACCCCATCACGAGGCGAGACTGACACCAGACTGACCCCATCACAAGGCGAGGCTGACACCAGACTGACCCCATCACTAGGAGAGGCTGACACCAGACTGACCCCATCACGGGGCGAGGCTGACACCAGACTGACCCCATCACGAGGCAAGACTGACACCAGACTGACCCCATCACGAGGCAAGACTGACACCAGACTGACCCCATCACGGGGCGAGGCTGACACCAGACTGACCCCATCACGAGGCAAGACTGACACCAGACTGACCCCATCACGAGGCGAGGCTGACACCAGACTGACACCATCACGAGGCAAGACTGACACCAGACTGACACCATCACGAGGCTAGGCTGACACCAGACTGACCCCATCACGAGGCGAGGCTGACAAAAGAATGACCCCATCACGAGGCGAGGCTGACACCTGACTGACACCATCATGATGTGAGGCTGACACCAGACTGACCCCATCAGGAGGCGAGGCTGACACCAGACTGACCCCATCACGAGGCAAGACTGACACCAGACTGACCCCATCACGGGGCGAGGCTGACACCAGACTGACCCCATCACGAGGCGAGGCTGACACCAAACTGACCCCATCACGAGGCGAGGCTGACACCAGACTGACCCCATCACTAGGCGAGGCTGACACCAGACTGACCCCATCACGAGGCGAGGCTGACACCAGAATGACCCCATCACAAGGCGAGGCTGACACCAGACTGACCCCATCACTAGGAGAGGCTGACACCAGACTGACCCCATCACGGGGCTAGGCTGACACCAGACTGACCCCATCACGAGGCAAGACTGACACCAGACTGACCCCATCACGGGGCGAGGCTGACACCAGACTGACCCCATCACGAGGCGAGGCTGACACCAGACTGACCCAATCACGAGACGAGGCTGACACCAGACTGAACCTATCACGAGGCGAGGCTGACACCAGACTGACCCTATCACGAGGCGAGACTGACACCAGACTGACCCCATCAAGGGGCGAGGCTGACACCAGATTGACCCCATCATGAGGCGAGGCTGACACCAGACTGACACCATCATGATGTGAGGCTGACACTAGACTGACCCCATCACTAGGCGATTCTGACACCAGACTGACACCATCACGATGTGAGGCTGACACCAGACTGACCCCATCACGAGGCGAGGCTGACACCAGAATGACCCCATCACGAGGCGAAGCTGAAACCAGACTCACCCCATCACGAGGCAAGGCTGACACCAGACTGACCCCATCACGAGGCGAGGCTGATACCAGACTGACCCCATCACGAGGCGAGGCTGACACCAGACTGACACCATCACGATGTGAGGCTGACACCAGACTGACCCCATCACGAGGCGAGGCTGACACCAGACTGACCCCATCACGAGGCGAGGCTGACACCAGACTGACCCCATCACGAGGCGAGGCTGACATCAGACTGACCCCATCACTAGGCGAGTCTGACACCAGACTGACCCCATCAGGAGGCGAGACTGACACCAGACTGACACCATCACGAGGCGAGGCTTACACCAGATTGACCCCATCACGAGGCGAGGCTGACACCAGACTGACACCATTACGAGGCGAGGCTGACACCAGACTGACCCCATCACGAGGCGAGGCTGACACCTGACTGACACCATCATGATGTGAGGCTAACACCAGACTGACCCCGTCACGAGGCGAGGCTGACACCAGACTGACCCCATCACGAGGCGAGGATGACACCAGACTGACCCCATCACGAGGCAAGACTGACACCAGACTGACCCCATCACGGGGCGAGGCTGACACCAGACTGACCCCATCACGAGGCAAGACTGACACCAGACTGACCCCATCACGGGGCGAGGCTGACACCAGACTGACCCCATCACGAGGCGAGGCTGACACAAGACTGACCCCATCACTAGGAGAGGCTGACACCAGACTGACACCATCACGAGGCAAGGCTGACACCAGACTGACACCATCATGATGTGAGGCTGACACCAGACTGACCCCATCACTAGGCGAGACTGACACCAGACTGACCCCATCACGAGGCGAGACTGACACCAGACTGACCCCATCACAAGGCGAGGCTGACACCAGACTGACCCCATCACTAGGAGAGGCTGACACCAGACTGACCCCATCAAGGGGGCGAGGCTGACACCAGACTGACCCCATCACGAGGCAAGGCTGACACCAGACTGACCCCATCACGGGGCGAAGCTGACACCAGACTGACCCCATCACGAGGCGAGGCTGACACCAGACTGACCCAATCACGAGACGAGGCTGACACCAGACTGAACCCATCACGAGGCGAGGCTGACACCAGACTGACCTCATCACAAGGCGAGGCAGACACCAGACTGACACCATCACGAGGCGAGGCTGACACCAGACTGACACCATCACGAGGCGAGACTGACACCAGACTGACACCATCACGAGTCGAGACTGACACCAGAATGACCCCATCACGAGGCGAGGCTGACACCTGACTGACACCATCACGATGTGAGGCTGACACCAGACTGACCCCATCAGGAGGCGAGGCTGACACCAGACTGACCCCATCACGAGGCGAGGCTGACACCAGACTGACCCCATCACGAGGCGTGGCTGACACCACACTGACCCCATCACGAGGCGAGGCTGACACCACACTGACCCCATCACGAGGCGAGGCTGACACCAGACTGACCCCATCACTAGGCGAGGCTGACACCAGACTGACCCCATCACGAGGCGAGGCTGACACCAGAATGACCCCATCACGAGTTGAGGCTGACACCAGACTGACCCCATCACTAGGAGAGGCTGACATCAGACTGACCCCATCACGGGGCGAGGCTGACACCAGACTGACCCCATCACGAGGCAAGACTGACACCAGACTGACCCCATCACGGGGCGAGGCTGACACCAGACTGACCCCATCACGAGGCGAGGCTGACACCAGACTGACCCAATCACGAGACGAGGCTGACACCAGACTGAACCCATCACGAGGCGAGGCTGACACCAGACTGACCCCATCACTAGGAGAGGCTGACACCAGACTGACACCATCACGAGGCAAGGCTGACACCAGACTGACACCATCATGATGTGAGGCTGACACCAGACTAACCCCATCACTAGGCGAGACTGACACCAGACTGACCCCATCACGAGGCGAGACTGACACCAGACTGACCCCATCAAGGGGCGAGGCTGACACCAGATTGACCCCATCATGAGGCGAGGCTGACACCAGACTGACACCATCATGATGTGAGGCTGACACCAGACTGACCCCATCACTAGGCGAGGCTGACACCAGACTGACACCATCACGATGTGAGGCTGACACCAGACTGACCCCATCACAAGGGGAGGCTGACACCAGACTGACCCCATCACGAGGCGAGGCTGAAACCAGACTGACCCCATCACGAGGCAAGGCTGACACCAGACTGACCCCATCACGAGGCGAGGCTGATACTAGACTGACCCCATCACGAGGCGAGGCTGACACCAGACTGACACCATCACGATGTGAGGCTGACACCAGACTGACCCCATCACGAGGCGAGGCTGACACCAGACTGACCCCATCACGAGGCGAGGCTGACACCAGACTGACCCCATCACGAGGCGAGGCTGACATCAGACTGACCCCATCACTAGGCGAGTCTGACACCAGACTGACCCCATCAGGAGGCGAGACTGACACCAGACTGACACCATCACGAGGCGAGGCATACACCAGACTGACCCCATCACGAGGCGAGGCTGACACCAGACTGACACCATTACGAGGCGATGCTGACACCAGACTGACCCCATCACGAGGCGAGGCTGACACCTGATTGACACCATCATGATGTGAGGCTAACACCAGACTGACCCCGTCACGAGGCGAGGCTGACACCAGACTGACCCCATCACGAGGCGAGGATGACACCAGACTGACCCCATCACGAGGCAAGACTGACACCAGACTGACCCCATCACGGGGCGAGGCTGACACCAGACTGACCCCATCACGAGGCAAGACTGACACCAGACTGACCCCATCACGGGGCAAGGCTGACACCAGACTGACCCCATCACGAGGCGAGGCTGACACCAGACTGACACCATCACGAGGCGAGGCTGACACCAGACTGACACCATCACGAGGCGAGACTGACACCAGACTGACACCATCACGAGGCTAGGCTGACACCAGACTGACCCCATCACGAGGCGAGGCTGACACCAGAATGACCCCATCACGAGGCGAGGCTGACACCTGACTGACACCATCATGATGTGAGGCTGACACCAGACTGACCCCATCAGGAGGCGAGGCTGACACCAGACTGACCCCATCACGAGGCGAGGCTGACACCAGACTGACCCCATCACGAGGCGTGGCTGACACCAGACTGACCCCATCACGAGGCGAGGCTGACACCAAACTGACCCCATCACGAGGCGAGGCTGACACCAGACTGACCCCATCACTAGGCGAGGCTGACACCAGACTGACCCCATCACGAGGCGAGGCTGACACCAGAATGACCCCATCACGAGTTGAGGCTGACACCAGACTGACCCCATCACGAGGCGAGGCTGATACCAGACTGACCCCATCACGAGGCGAGGCTGACACCAGACTGACACCATCACGATGTGAGGCTGACACCAGACTGACCCCATCACGAGGCGAGGCTGACACCAGACTGACCCCGTCACGAGGCGAGGCTGACACCAGACTGACCCCATCACGAGGCGAGGCTGACATCAGACTGACCCCATCACTAGGCGAGTCTGACACCAGACTGACCCCATCAGGAGGCGAGACTGACACCAGACTGACACCATCACGAGGCGAGGCTTACACCAGACTGACCCCATCACGAGGCGAGGCTGACACCTGACTGACCCCATCACGAGGCGAGGCTGACACCAGACTGACACCATCACGATGTGAGGCTGACACCAGACTGACCCCATCACGAGGCGAGGCTGACACCAGACTGACCCCATCACGAGGCGAGGCTGACACCAGACTGACACCATCACGATGTGAGGCTGATACCAGACTGACCCCATCACGAGGCGAGGCTGACACCAGACTGACACCATCACGATGTGAGGCTGACACCAGACTGACCCCATCACGAGGCGAGGCTGACACCAGACTGACCCCATCACGAGGCGAGGCTGACACCAGACTGACCCCATCACGAGGCGAGGCTGACATCAGACTGACCCCATCACTAGGCGAGTCTGACACCAGACTGACACCATCATGATGTGAGGCTAACACCAGACTGACCCCGTCACGAGGCGAGGCTGACACCAGACTAACCCCATCACGAGGCGAGGCTGACACCAGACTGACCCCATCACGAGGCGAGGATGACACCAGACTGACCCCATCACGAGGCAAGACTGACACCAGACTGACCCCATCACGGGGCGAGGCTGACACCAGACTGACCCCATCACGAGGCAAGACTGACACCAGACTGACCCCATCACGGGGCAAGGCTGACACCAGACTGACCCCATCACGAGGCGAGGCTGACACCAGACTGACACCATCACGAGGCGAGGCTGACACCAGACTGACACCATCACGAGGCGAGACTGACACCAGACTGACACCATCACGAGGCTAGGCTGACACCAGACTGACCCCATCACGAGGCGAGGCTGACACCAGAATGACCCCATCACGAGGCGAGGCTGACACCTGACTGACACCATCATGATGTGAGGCTGACACCAGACTGACCCCATCAGGAGGCGAGGCTGACACCAGACTGACCCCATCACGAGGCGAGGCTGACACCAAACTGACCCCATCACGAGGCGAGGCTGACACCAGACTGACCCCATCACTAGGCGAGGCTGACACCAGACTGACCCCATCACGAGGCGAGGCTGACACCAGAATGACCCCATCACGAGGCGAGGCTGACACCTGACTGACACCATCATGATGTGAGGCTGACACCAGACTGACCCCATCAGGAGGCGTGGCTGACACCAGACTGACCCCATCACGAGGCGAGGCTGACACCAAACTGACCCCATCACGAGGCGAGGCTGACACCAGACTGACCCCATCACTAGGCGAGGCTGACACCAGACTGACCCCATCACGAGGCGAGGCTGACACCAGAATGACCCCATCACGAGTTGAGGCTGACACCAGACTGACCTCATCACGAGGCGAGGCTGACACCAGACTGACACCATCACGAGGCGAGGCTGACACCAGACTGACACCATCACGATGTGAGGCTGACACCAGACTGACCCCATCACGAGGCGAGGCTGACACCAGACTGACACCATCACGATGTGAGGCTGACACCAGACTGACCCCATCACGAGGCGAGGCTGACACCAGACTGACCCCATCACGAGGCGAGGCTGAAACCAGACTGACCCCATCACGAGGCAAGGCTGACACCAGACTGACCCCATCACGAGGCGAGGCTGATACCAGACTGACCCCATCACGAGGCGAGGCTGACACCAGACTGACACCATCACGATGTGAGGCTGACACCAGACTGACCCCATCACGAGGCGAGGCTGACACCAGACTGACCCCGTCACGAGGCGAGGCTGACACCAGACTGACCCCATCACGAGGCGAGGCTGACATCAGACTGACCCCATCACTAGGCGAGTCTGACACCAGACTGACCCCATCAGGAGGCGAGACTGACACCAGACTGACACCATCACGAGGCGAGGCTTACACCAGACTGACCCCATCACGAGGCGAGGCTGACACCTGACTGACACCATCATGATGTGAGGCTAACACCAGACTGACCCCGTCACGAGGCGAGGCTGACACCAGACTGACCCCATCACGAGGCGAGGCTGACACCAGACTGACCCCATCACGAGGCGAGGATGACACCAGACTGACCCCATCACGAGGCAAGACTGACACCAGACTGACCCCATCACGGGGCGAGGCTGACACCAGACTGACCCCATCACGAGGCGAGGCTGAAACCAGACTGACCCCATCACTAGGAGAGGCTGACACCAGACTGACACCATCACGAGGCAAGGCTGACACCAGACTGACACCATCATGATGTGAGGATGACACCAGACTGACCCCATCACTAGGCGAGATTGACACCAGACTGACCCCATCACGAGGCGAGGCTGACACGAGACTGACCCCATCACGAGGCGAGACTGACACCAGACTGACCCTATCACAAGGCGAGGCTGACACCAGACTGACCCCATCACTAGGAGAGGCTGACACCAGACTGACCCCATCACGGGGCGAGGCTGACACCAGACTGACCCCATCACGAGGCAAGACTGACACCAGACTGACCCCATCATGAGGAAAGACTGACACCAGACTGACCCCATCACGAGGCAAGACTGACACCAGACTGACCCCATCACGGGGCGAGGCTGACACCAGACTGACCCCATCACGAGGCAAGACTGACACCAGACTGACCCCATCACTAGGCGAGGCTGACACCAGACTGACACCATCACGAGGCAAGACTGACACCAGACTGACACCATCACGAGGCTAGGCTGACACCAGACTGACCCCATCACGAGGCGAGGCTGACACCAGAATGACCCCATCACGAGGCGAGGCTGACACCTGACTGACACCATCATGATGTGAGGCTGACACCAGACTGACCCCATCAGGAGGCGAGGCTGACACCAGACTGACCCCATCACGAGGCGAGGCTGACACCAGACGGACCCCATCACAAGGCGAGGCTGACACCAGACTGACCCCATCACTAGGAGAGGCTGACACCAGACTGACCCCATCACGGGGCGAGGCTGACACCAGACTGACCCCATCACGAGGCAAGACTGACACCAGACTGACCCCATTACGGGGCGAGGCTGACACCAGACTGACCCCATCACGAGGCGAGGCTGACACCAAACTGATCCCATCACGAGGCGAGGCTGACACCAGACTGACCCCATCACTAGGCGAGGCTGACACCAGACTGACCCCATCACGAGGCGAGGCTGACACCAGAATGACCCCATCACAAGGCGAGGCTGACACCAGACTGACCCCATCACTAGGCGAGGCTGACACCAGACTGACCCCATCACGAGGCGAGGCTGACACCAGAATGACCCCATCACAAGGCGAGGCTGACACCAGACTGACCCCATCACGAGGCGAGGCTGACACCAGACTGACCCAATCACGAGACGAGGCTGACACCAGACTGAACCTATCACGAGGCGAGGCTGACACCAGACTGACCCTATCACGAGGCGAGACTGACACCAGACTGACCCCATCAAGGGGCGAGGCTGACACCAGATTGACCCCATCATGAGGCGAGGCTGACACCAGACTGACACCATCATGATGTGAGGCTGACACTAGACTGACCCCATCACTAGGCGAGGCTGACACCAGACTGACCCCATCACGAGGCGAGGCTGACACCAGAATGACCCCATCACGAGGCGAAGCTGAAACCAAACTGACCCCATCACGAGGCAAGGCTGACACCAGACTGACCCCATCACGAGGCGAGGCTGATACCAGACTGACCCCATCACGAGGCGAGGCTGACACCAGACTGACACCATCACGATGTGAGGCTGACACCAGACTGACCCCATCACAAGGCGAGACTGACACCAGACTGACCCCATCACGAGGCGAGACTGACACCAGACTGACCCCATCACAAGGCGAGGCTGACACCAGACTGACCCCATCACTAGGAGAGGCTGACACCAGACTGACCCCATCAAGGGGGCGAGGCTGACACCAGACTGACTCCATCACGAGGCAAGGCTGACACCAGACTGACCCCATCACGGGGCGAAGCTGACACCAGACTGACCCCATCAAGAGGCGAGGCTGACACCAGACTGACCCAATCACGAGACGAGGCTGACACCAGACTGAACCCATCACGAGGCGAGGCTGACACCAGACTGACCTCATCACAAGGCGAGGCAGACACCAGACTGACACCATCACGAGGCGAGGCTGACACCAGACTGACACCATCATGATGTGAGGCTGACATCAGACTGACCCCATCACAAGGCGAGTCTGACACCAGACTGACACCATCATGATGTGAGGCTGACACCAGACTGACCCCATCACTAGGCGAGGCTGACACCAGACTGACACCATCACGATGTGAGGCTGACACCAGACTGACCCCATCACGAGGCAAGGCTGACACCAGACTGAACCCATCACGAGGCGAGGCTGAAACCAGACTGACCCCATCACGAGGCAAGGCTGACACCAGACTGACCCCATCACGAGGCGAGGCTGATACCAGACTGACCCCATCACGAGGCAAGGCTGACACCAGACTTACACCATCACGATGTGAAGCTGACACCAGACTGACCCCATCACTAGGCGAGGCTGACACCAGACTGACCCCATCACGAGGCGAGGCTGACACCAGACTGACCCCATCACGAGGAGAGGCTGACATCAGACTGACCCCATCACTAGGCGAGTCTGACACCAGACTGACCCCATCAGGAGGCGAGACTGACACCAGACTGACCCCATCACGAGGCGAGGCTGACACCAGACTGACACCATCACGAGGCGAGACTGACACCGGACTGACCCAATCACGAGGCGAGGCTGACACCAGACTGACACCATCACGAGGCGAGGCTGACACCAGACTGACCCCATCACGAGGCGAGGCTGACACCAGACTGACCTCATCACGAGGCGAGGCTGACACCAGACTGACCCCATCATGATGTGAGGCTGACACCAGACTGACCTCATCACGAGGCGAGGCTGATACAAGACTGACACCATCACGAGTCGAGGCTGACACCAGACTGACACCATCATGATGTGAGGCTGACACCAGACTGACTTCATCACGAGGCGAGGCTGATACAAGACTGACACCATCACGAGTCGAGGCTGACACCAGACTGACACCAACATGATGTGAGGCTGACACCAGACTGACCCCATCACGAGGCGAGGCTGACACCAGACTGACCCCATCACGAGGCGAGGCTGACACCAGACTAACCCCATCACGAGGCGTGGCTGACACCACACTGACCCCATCACGAGGCGAGGCTGACACCTGACTGACCCCATCACGAGGCGAGGCTGACACCAGACTGACCCCATCACGAGGCGAGGCTGACACCAGACTTACCCCATCACGAGGCGAGGCTGACACCAGACTGACCCCATCACGAGGCGAGGCTGACACCAGACTGACACCATCACGAGGCGAGGCTGACACCAGACTGACCCCATCATGATGTGAGGCTGACACCAGACTGACACCATCACTAGGCGAGGCTTACACCAGACTGACCCCATCACGGGGCGAGGCTGACACCAGACTGACACCATCACGAGGCGAGACTGACACCAGACTGACCCCATCATGATGTGAGGCTGACACCAAACTGACACCATCACGAGGCGAGGCTGACACCAGACTGACCCCATCACGAGGCGAGGCTGACACCAGACTGACCCCATCACGAGGCGAGGCTGACACCAGACTGACCCCATCACGAGGCGAGGCTGACACCAGACTGACACCATCACGAGGCGAGACTGACACCAGACTGACCCCATCATGATGTGAGGCTGACACCAGACTGACCCCATCACTAGGCGAGGCTTACACCAGACCGACCCCATCACGGGGCGAGGCTGACTCCAGACTGACCCCATCACGAGGCGAGGCTGACACCAGACTGACCCCATCACGAGGCGAGGCTGATACCAAATTGACCCCATCACGAGGCGAGGCTGACATCAGACTGACACCATCACGAGGCGAGGCTGACACCAGACTGATACCATCATGATGTGAGACTGACACCAGACTGACCCCATCACGAGGCGAGGCTGACACCAGACTGACACCATCATGATGTGAGGCTGACACCAGACTGACCCCATCACGAGTCGAGACTGACACCAGACTGACCCCATCACGAGGCGAGGCTGACACCAGACTGACACCATCATGATGTGAGGCTGACACCAGACTGACCCCATCACGAGGCGAGGCTGACACCAGACTGACCCTATCACTAGGCGAGGCTGACACCAGACTGACACCATCACGAAGCGAGGCTGAAACCCGACTGACCCCATCACGACGCGAGGCTGACACCAGACTGACACCATCATGATGTGAGGCTGACACCAGACTGACCCCATGAAGAGGCGAGGCTGACACCAGACTGACCCCATCACGAGGCGAGGCTGACACCAGACTGACCCCATCACGAGGCGAGGCTGATACCAAATTGACCCCATCACGAGGCGAGGCTGACATCAGACTGACACCTTCACGAGGCGAGGCTGACACCAGACTGACACCATCATGATGTGAGACTGACACCAGACTGACCCCATCACGAGGCAAGGCTGACACCAGACTGACACCATCATGATGTGAGGCTGACACCAGACTGACCCCATCACGAGTCGAGACTGACACCAGACTGACCCCATCACGAGGCGAGGCTGACACCAGGCTGACACCATCATGATGTGAGGCTGACACCAGACTGACCCCATCATGAGGCGAGGCTGACACCAGACTGACCCTATCACTAGGCGAGGCTGACACCAGACTGACACCATCACGAGGCGAGGCTGAAACCCGACTGACCCCATCACGACGCGAGGCTGACACCAGACTGACACCATCACGATGTGAGGCTGACACCAGACTGACCCCATCACGAGGAGAGGCTGACACCAGACTGACCCCATCACAAGGCGAGGCTGACACCAGACTGACACCATCACGAGGCGAGACTGACACCAGACTGACACCACCACGAGGCGAGGCTGACACCAGACTGCCACCATCACGAGGCGAGGCTGACACCAGACTGACCCCATCACGAGGCGAGGCTGACACCAGACTGACACCATCATGATGTGAGGCTGACACCAGACTGACCTCATCACGAGGCGAGGCTGACTCCACACTGACACCATCATGATGTGAGGCTGACACCAGACTGACCCCATCACGAGGCGAGGCTGACACCAGACTGACCCCATCACGAGGCGAGGATGACACCAGACTGACACCATCACGAGGCGAGACTGACACCGGACTGACCCAATCACGAGGCGAGGCTGACACCAGATTGACACCATCACGAGACGAGGCTGACACCAGACTGACCTCATCACGAGGCGAGGCTGATACAAGACTGACACCATCACGAGTCGAGGCTGACACCAGACTGACACCATCATGATGTGAGGCTGACACCAGACTGACCCCATCACGAGTCGAGACTGACACCAGACTGACCCCATCACGAGGCGAGGCTGACACCAGACTGACCCCATCACGAGGCGAGGCTGACACCAGACTGACCCCATCACGAGGCGAGGCTGATACCAAATTGACCCCATCACGAGGCGAGGCTGACATCAGACTGACACCTTCACGAGGCGAGGCTGACACCAGACTGACACCATCATGATGTGAGACTGACACCAGACTGACCCCATCACGAGGCAAGGCTGACACCAGACTGACACCATCATGATGTGAGGCTGACACCAGACTGACCCCATCACGAGTCGAGACTGACACCAGACTGACCCCATCACGAGGCGAGGCTGACACCAGGCTGACACCATCATGATGTGAGGCTGACACCAGACTGACCCCATCATGAGGCGAGGCTGACACCAGACTGACCCTATCACTAGGCGAGGCTGACACCAGACTGACACAATCACGAGGCGAGGCTGAAACCCGACTGACCCCATCACGACGCGAGGCTGACACCAGACTGACACCATCACGATGTGAGGCTGACACCAGACTGACCCCATCACGAGGAGAGGCTGACACCAGACTGACCCCATCACGAGGCGAGGCTGACACCAGACTGACACCATCACGAGGCGAGACTGACACCAGACTGACACCACCACGAGGCGAGGCTGACACCAGACTGCCACCATCACGAGGCGAGGCTGACACCAGACTGACCCCATCACGAGGCGAGGCTGACACCAGACTGACACCATCATGATGTGAGGCTGACACCAGACTGACCTCATCACGAGGCGAGGCTGACTCCACACTGACACCATCATGATGTGAGGCTGACACCAGACTGACCCCATCACGAGGCGAGGCTGACACCAGACTGACCCCATCACGAGGCGAGGATGACACCAGACTGACACCATCACGAGGCGAGACTGACACCGGACTGACCCAATCACGAGGCGAGGCTGACACCAGACTGCCACCATCACGAGGCGAGGCTGACACCAGACTGACCTCATCACGAGGCGAGGCTGATACAAGACTGACACCATCACGAGTCGAGGCTGACACCAGACTGACACCATCATGATGTGAGGCTGACATCAGACTGACTTCATCACGAGGCGAGGCTGACACCAGACTGACACCATCATGATGTGAGGCTGACACCAGACTGACCCCATCACGAGGCGAGGCTGACACCAGACTGACCCCATCACGAGGCGAGGCTGACACCAGACTGACCCCATCACGAGGCGAGGCTGACACCAGACTGACCCCATCACGAGGCGAGGCTGACACCAGACAAACCCCATCACGAGGCGTGGCTGACACCACACTGACCCCATCACGAGGCGAGGCTGACACCTGACTGACACCATCATGATGTGAGGCTGACACCAGACTGACCTCATCACGAGGCGAGGCTGACACGAGACTGACACCATCACGAGGCGAGGTTGACACCAGACTGACACCATCATGATGTGAGGCTGACACCAGACTGACCTCATCACGAGGCGAGGCAGACACAAGACTGACACCATCACGAGGCGAGGCTGACACCAGACTGACACCATCATGATGTGAGGCTGACACCAGACTGACCCCATCACGAGGCGAGGCTGACACCAGACTGACACCATCATGATGTGAGGCTGACACCAGACTGACCCCATCACGAGTCGAGACTGACACCAGACTGACCCCATCACGAGGCGAGGCTGACACCAGACTGACACCATCATGATGTGAGGCTGACACCAGACTGACCCCATCACGAGGCGAGGCTGACACCAGACTGACCCTATCACTAGGCGAGGCTGACACCAGACTGACACCATCACGAGGCGAGGCTGAAACCCGACTGACCCCATCACGAGGCGAGGCTGACACCAGACTGACACCTTCACGATGTGAGGCTGACACCAGACTGACCCCATAACGAGGCGAGGCTGACACCAGACTGACACCATCACGAGGCGAGGCTGACACCAGACTGACCCCATCACGAGGCGAGGCTGACACCAGACTGACACCATCATGATGTGAGGCTGACACCAGACTGACCCCATCACGAGGCGAGGCTGAAACACAGACTGACCCCATCACGAGGCGAGGCTGACACCAGAATGACCCCATCACGAGGCGAGGCTGACACCAGACTGACCCCATCACGAGGCGAGGCTGACACCAGACTGACACCATCATGATGTGAGGCTGACACCAGACTGACCCCATCACGAGGCGAGGCTGACACCAGACAAACCCCATCACGAGGCGTGGCTGACACCACACTGACCCCATCACGAGGCGAGGCTGACACCTGACTGACACCATCATGATGTGAGGCTGACACCAGACTGACCTCATCACGAGGCGAGGCAGACACAAGACTGACACCATCACGAGGCGAGGCTGACACCAGACTGACACCATCATGATGTGAGGCTGACACCAGACTGACCCCATCACGAGGCGAGGCTGACACCAGACTGACACCATCATGATGTGAGGCTGACACCAGACTGACCCCATCACGAGTCGAGACTGACACCAGACTGACCCCATCACGAGGCGAGGCTGACACCAGACTGACACCATCATGATGTGAGGCTGACACCAGACTGACCCCATCACGAGGCGAGGCTGACACCAGACTGACCCTATCACTAGGCGAGGCTGACACCAGACTGACACCATCACGAGGCGAGGCTGAAACCCGACTGACCCCATCACGAGGCGAGGCTGACACCAGACTGACACCATCACGATGTGAGGCTGACACCAGACTGACCCCATAACGAGGCGAGGCTGACACCAGACTGACACCATCACGAGGCGAGGCTGACACCAGACTGACCCCATCACGAGGCGAGGCTGACACCAGACTGACCCCATCACGAGGCGAGGCTGATACCAAATTGACCCCATCACGAGGCGAGGCTGACATCAGACTGACACCTTCACGAAGCGAGGCTGACACCAGACTGACACCATCATGATGTGAGACTGACACCAGACTGACCCCATCACGAGGCAAGGCTGACACCAGACTGACACCATCATGATGTGAGGCTGACACCAGACTGACCCCATCACGAGTCGAGACTGACACCAGACTGACCCCTCACGAGGCGAGGCTGACACCAGACTGACACCATCATGATGTGAGGCTGACACCAGACTGACCCTATCACTAGGTGAGGCTGACACCAGACTGACACCATCACGAGGCGAGGCTGAAACCCGACTGACCCCATCACGACGCGAGGCTGACACCAGACTGACACCATCACAATGTGAGGCTGACACCAGACTGACCTCATCACGAGGCGAGGCTGACTCCACACTGACACCATCATGATGTGAGGCTGACACTAGACTGACCCCATCACGAGGCGAGGCTGACACCAGACTGACCCCATCACGAGGCGAGGCTGACACCAGACTGACCCCATCACGAGGTGAGGCTGACACCAGACTGACCCCATCACGAGGCTAAGCTGACACCAGACTGACACCATCACGAGGCGAGACTGACACCGGACTGACCCAATCACGAGGCGAGGCTGACACCAGACTGACACCATCACGAGGCGAGGC
This sequence comes from Staurois parvus, assembly GCF_062004578.1. Lineage (NCBI taxonomy): Eukaryota > Metazoa > Chordata > Amphibia > Anura > Ranidae > Staurois > Staurois parvus. Next base: position 395,927 of record NW_028320410.1, on the reverse strand, counting down.
TGACACCAGACTGACCCCATCACGAGGCGAGGCTGACACCAGACTGACCCCATCACGAGGCGAGGCTGACACCAGACTGACCCCATCATGATGTGAGGCTGACACCAGACTGACCTCATCACGAGGCGAGGCTGATACAAGACTGACACCATCACGAGTCGAGGCTGACACCAGACTGACACCATCATGATGTGAGGCTGACACCAGACTGACTTCATCACGAGGCGAGGCTGATACAAGACTGACACCATCACGAGTCGAGGCTGGCACCAGACTGACACCATCATGATGTGAGGCTGACACCAGACTGACCCCATTACGAGGCATGGCTGACACCAGACTAACCCCATCACGAGGCATGGCTGACACCACACTGACCCCATCATGAGGCGAGACTGACACCAGACTGACCCCATCATGAGGCGAGGCTGACACCAGACTGACACCATCACGAGGCGAGACTGACACCAGACTGACCCCATCATGATGTGAGGCTGACACCAGACTGACCCCATCACTAGGCGAGGCTTACACCAGACTGACACCATCATGATGTGAGGCTGACACCAGACTGACCTCATCACGAGGCGAGGCTGACTCCACACTGACACCATCATGATGTGAGGCTAACACCAGACTGACCCCATCACGAGGCGAGGCTGACACCAGACTGACCCCATCACGAGGCGAGGCTGACACCAGACTGACACCATCACGAGGCGAGACTGACACCGGACTGACCCAATCACGAGGCGAGGCTGACACCAGACTGACACCATCACGAGGCGAGGCTGACACCAGACTGACCCCATCACGAGGCGAGGCTGACACCAGACTGACCCCATCACGAGGCGAGGCTGACACCAGACTGACCCCATCATGATGTGAGGCTGACACCAGACTGACCTCATCACGAGGCGAGGCTGATACAAGACTGACACCATCACGAGTCGAGGCTGACACCAGACTGACACCATCATGATGTGAGGCTGACACCAGACTGACTTCATCACGAGGCGAGGCTGATACAAGACTGACACCATCACGAGGCGAGGCTGACACCAGACTGCCACCATCACGAGGCGAGGCTGACACCAGACTGACCCCATCACGAGGCGAGGCTGACACCAGACTGACCCCATCCCGAGGCGAGGCTGACACCAGACTGACACCATCACGAGGCGAGGCTGACACCAGACTGACACCATCATGATGTGAGGCTGACACCAGACTGACCTCATCACGAGGCGAGGCTGACACCAGACTGACACGATCACGAGGCGAGGCTGACCCCAGACTGACACCATCATGATGTGAGGCTGACACCAGACTGACCCCATCACAAGGCGAGACTGACACCAGACTGACCCCATCATGAGGCGAGGCTGACACCAGACTGACCCCATCACGAGGCGAGACTGACACCAGACTGACCCCATCACGAGGCGAGGCTGACACCAGACTGAACCCATCACGAGGCGAGGCTGACACCAGACTGACACCATCACGAGGCGAGACTGACACCAGACTGACCCCATCATGATGTGAGGCTGACACCAGACTGACCCCATCACTAGGCGAGGCAGACACCAGACTGACACCATCATGATGTGAGGCTGACACCAGACTGACCTCATCACGAGGCGAGGCTGACTCCACACTGACACCATCATGATGTGAGGCTGACACTAGACTGACCCCATCACGAGGCGAGGCTGACACCAGACTGACCCCATCACGAGGCGAGGCTGACACCAGACTGACCCCATCACGAGGTGAGGCTGACACCAGACTGACCCCATCACGAGGCTAAGCTGACACCAGACTGACACCATCACGAGGCGAGACTGACACCGGACTGACCCAATCACGAGGCGAGGCTGACACCAGACTGACACCATCACGAGGCGAGGCTGACACCAGACTGACCCCATCACGAGGCGAGGCTGACACCAGACTGACCCCATCATGATGTGAGGCTGACACCAGACTGACCTCATCACGAGGCGAGGCTGATACAAGACTGACACCATCACGAGTCGAGGCTGACACCAGACTGACACCATCATGATGTGAGGCTGACACCAGACTGACTTCATCACGAGGCGAGGCTGATACAAGACTGACACCATCACGAGTCGAGGCTGGCACCAGACTGACACCATCATGATGTGAGGCTGACACCAGACTGACCCCATTACGAGGCGAGGCTGACACCAAACTAACCCCATCACGAGGCATGGCTGACACCACACTGACCCCATCACGAGGCGAGGCTGACACCTGACTGACACCATCATGATGTGAGGCTGACACCAGACTGACCCCATCACGAGGAGAGGCTGACACCAGACTGACACTATCACGAGGCGAGGCTGACACCAGACTGACCCCATCACGAGGCGAGGCTGACACCAGACTGAACCCATCACGAGGCGAGGCTGACACCAGACTGACACCATCACGAGGCGAGACTGACACCAGACTGACCCCATCATGATGTGAGGCTGACACCAGACTGACCCCATCACTAGGCGAGGCTGACACCAGACTGACACCATCATGATGTGAGGCTGACACCAGACTGACCTCATCACGAGGCGAGGCTGACTCCACACTGACACCATCATGATGTGAGGCTGACACTAGACTGACCCCATCACGAGGCGAGGCTGACACCAGACTGACCCCATCACGAGGCGAGGCTGACACCAGACTGACCCCATCACGAGGTGAGGCTGACACCAGACTGACCCCATCACGAGGCTAAGCTGACACCAGACTGACACCATCACGAGGCGAGACTGACACCGGACTGACCCAATCACGAGGCGAGGCTGACACCAGACTGACACCATCACGAGGCGAGGCTGACACCAGACTGACCCCATCACGAGGCGAGGCTGACACCAGACTGACCCCATCATGATGTGAGGCTGACACCAGACTGACCTCATCACGAGGCGAGGCTGATACAAGACTGACACCATCACGAGTCGAGGCTGACACCAGACTGACACCATCATGATGTGAGGCTGACACCAGACTGACTTCATCACGAGGCGAGGCTGATACAAGACTGACACCATCACGAGTCGAGGCTGGCACCAGACTGACACCATCATGATGTGAGGCTGACACCAGACTGACCCCATTACGAGGCGAGGCTGACACCAGACTAACCCCATCACGAGGCATGGCTGACACCACACTGACCCCATCACGAGGCGAGGCTGACACCTGACTGACACCATCATGATGTGAGGCTGACACCAGACTGACCCCATCACGAGGAGAGGCTGACACCAGACTGACACTATCACGAGGCGAGGCTGACACCAGACTGACACCATCACGAGGCGAGACTGACACCAGACTGACCCCATCATGATGTGAGGCTGACACCAAACTGACACCATCACGAGGCGAGGCTGACACCAGACTGACCCCATCATGAGGCGAGGCTGACACCAGACTGACCCCATCACGAGGCGAGGCTGACACCAGACTGACCCCATCATGAGGCGAGGCTGACACCAGACTGACACCATCACGAGGCGAGACTGACACCAGACTGACCCTATCATGATGTGAGGCTGACACCAGACTGACCCCATCACTAGGCGAGTCTTACACCAGACTGACCCCATCACGGGGCGAGGCTGACTCCAGACTGACAGCATCACGAGGCGAGGCTGACACCAGACTGACACCATCACGGGGCGAGGCTGACACCAGACTGACCCCATCACGAGGCAAGGCTGACACCAGACTGACACCATCATGATGATGGGCTGACACCTGACTGACACCATCATGATGTGAGGCTGACACCAGACTGACCCCATCACGAGGCGAGGCTGACACCAAACTGACCCCATCACGAGGCGAGGCTGACACCAGACTGACCCCATCACGAGGCGTGGCTGACACCAGACTGACCCCATTACGAGGCGAGGCTGACACCAGACTGACACCATCACGAGGCGAGGCTGACACCAGACTGACCCCATCACTAGGCGAGACTGAAACCAGACTGACCCCATCACTAGGCGAGACTGACACCAGACTGACCCCATCATGATGTGAGGCTGACACCAGACTGACCCCATCACTAGGCGTGGCTGACTCCAGACTGACACCATCACGAGGCGAGGCTGACACCAGACTGACACCATCACGAGGCAAGGCTGACACCAGACTGACACCATCATGATGTGAGGCTGACACCAGACTGACACCATCACGAGGCGAGACTGACACCAGACTGACCCCATCTCGAGGCGAGGCTGACACCAGACTGACCCCATCACGAGGCGAGGCTGACACCAGACTGACACCATCACGAGGCGAGACTGACACCAGACTGACACCATCACGATGAGAGGCTGACACCAGACTGACACCATCACGAGGCGAGACTGACACCAGACTGACACCATCACGAGGCGAGACTGACACCAGACTGACACCATCACGAGGCGAGGCTGACACCAGACTGACCCCATCACGAGGCGAAGCTGACACCAGACTGACACCATCACGAGGTGAGGCTGACACCAGACTGACCCCATCACGAGGCGAGGCTGACACCAGACTGACACCATCATGATGTGAGGCTGACACCAGACTGACCCCATCACGAGGCGAGACTGACACCAGACTGACCCCATCACGAGGCGAGGCTGACACCAGACTGACCCCATCACGAGGCGAGGCTGACACCAGACTGACCCCATCACGAGGCGAGGCTGAAACCAGACTGACCCTATCACTAGGCGAGGCTGACACCAGACTGAAACCATCACGAGGCGAGACTGACACCAGACTGACCCCATCATGATGTGAGGCTGACACCAGACTGACCCCATCACGAGGAGAGGCTGACACCAGACTGACCCCATCATGATGTGAGGCTGACACCAGACTGACCCCATCACGAGGCGAGGCTGAAACCAGACTGACCCTATCACTAGGCGAGGCTGACACCAGACTGACACCATCACGAGGAAAGGCTGACACCAGACTGACCCCATCACGGGGCGAGGCTGACACCAGACTGACCCCATCACGAGGCGAGGCTGACACCAGACTGACCCCATCACGAGGCGAGACTGACACCAGACTGAACCCATCATGATGTGAGGCTGACACCAGACTGACCCCATCACTAGGCGAGGCTGACACCAGACTGACCCCATCACGAGGCGAGGCTGACACCAGACTGACCCCATCATGATGTGAGGCTGACACCAGACTGACACCATCACGAGGCGAGGCTGAAACCAGACTGACCCTATCACTAGGCGAGGCTGACACCAGACTGACACCATCACGAGGCAAGGCTGACACCAGACTGACCCCATCACGAGGCGAGGCTGACACCAGACTGACCTCATCACGAGGCGAGACTGACACCAGACTGACACCATCACGAGGCGAGGCTGACACCAGACTGACCCCATCACGGGGCGAGGCTGACACCAGACTGACCCCATCACGAGGCGAGGCTGACACCAGACTGACACCATCACGAGGCGAGACTGACACCAGACTGAACCCATCATGATGTGAGGCTGACACCAGACTGACCCCATCACTAGGCGAGGCTGACACCAGACTGACCCCATCACGAGGCGAGGCTGACACCAGACTGACCCCATCATGATGTGAGGCTGACACCAGACTGACACCATCACGAGGCGAGGCTGAAACCAGACTGACCCTATCACTAGGCGAGGCTGACACCAGACTGACCCCATCACGAGGCGAGGCTGACACCAGACTGACCTCATCACGAGGCGAGACTGACACCGGACTGACCCCATCACGAGGCAAGGCTGACACCAGACTGACCCCATCACGAGGCGAGGCTGACACCAGACTGACCCCATCACGATGCGAGGCTGACACCAGACTGACCCCATCACGAGGCGAGGCTGACACCTGACTGACACCATCATGATGTGAGGCTGTCACCACACTGACCCCATCCCGAGGAGAGGCTGACACCAGACTGACACCATCACGAGGCGAGGCTGACACCAGACTGACACCATCATGATGTGAGGCTGACACCAGACTGACCTCATCACGAGGCGAGGCTGACCCCAGACTGACACCATCATGATGTGAGGCTGACACCAGACTGACCCCATCACAAGGCAAGACTGACACCAGACTGACCCCATCATGAGGCGAGGCTGACACCAGACTGACCCCATCACGAAGCGAGACTGACACCAGACTGACCCCATCACGAGGCGAGGCTGACACCAGACTGACCCCATCACGAGGCGAGGCTGACACCAGACTGACACCATCACGAGGCGAGACTGACACCAGACTGACCCCATCATGATGTGAGGCTGACACCAGACTGACCCCATCACTAGGCGAGGCTGACACCAGACTGACACCATCATGATGTGAGGCTGACACCAGACTGACCTCATCACGAGGCGAGGCTGACACCAGACTGACCCCATCACGAGGCGAGGCTGACACCAGACTGACCCCATCACGAGGTGAGGCTGACACCAGACTGACCCCATCACGAGGCTAGGCTGACACCAGACTGACACCATCATGATGTGAGGCTGACACCAGACTGACCCCATCACGAGGCGAGACTGACACCAGACTGACCCCATCTCGAGGCGAGGCTGACACCAGACTGACACCATCATGATGTGAGGCTGACACCAGACTGACCTCATCACGAGGCGAGGGTGACACCAGACTGAACCTATCACGAGGCGAGGCTTACACCAGACTGACCCCATTACGAGGCGAGGCTGACACCAGACTAACCCCATCACGAGGCGTGGCTGACACCACACTGACCCCATCACGAGGCGAGGCTGACACCTGACTGACACCATCATGATGTGAGGCTGACACCAGACTGACCCCATCACGAGGCGAGGCTGACACCAGACTGACACTATCACGAGGCGAGGCTGACACCAGACTGACACCATCACGAGGCGAGACTGACACCAGACTGACCCCATCATGATGTGAGGCTGACACCAAACTGACACCATCACGAGGCGAGGCTGACACCAGACTGACCCCATCACGAGGCGAGGCTGACACCAGACTGACCCCATCACGAGGCGAGGCTGACACCAGACTGACCCCATCATGAGGCGAGGCTGACACCAGACTGACACCATCACGAGGCGAGACTGACACCAGACTGACCCCATCATGATGTGAGGCTGACACCAGACTGACCCCATCACTAGGCGAGGCTTACACCAGACTGACCCCATCACGGGGCGAGGCTTACACCAGACTGACAGCATCACGAGGCGAGGCTGACACCAGACTGACACCATCACGGGGCGAGGCTGACACCAGACTGACCCCATCACGAGGCAAGGCTGACACCAGACTGACCCAATCACTAGGCGAGACTGACACCAGACTGACCCCATCACGAGGCGAGGCTGACACCAGACTGACCACATCACGAGGCGAGGCTGACACCAGACTGACACCATCATGATGTGAGGCTGACACCAGACTGACCCCATGAAGAGGCGAGGCTGACACCAAACTGACCCCATCATGAGGCGAGGCTGACACCAGACTGACCCTATCACTAGGCGAGGCTGACACCAAACTGACACCATCACGAGGCGAGGCTTACACCAGACTGACACCATCATGATGATGGGCTGACACCTGACTGACACCATCATGATGTGAGGCTGACACCAGACTGACCCCATCACGAGGCGAAGCTGACACCAAACTTACCCCATCACGAGGCGAGGCTGACACCAGACTGACCCCATCACGAGGCGTGGCTGACACCAGACTGACCCCATTATGAGGCGAGGCTGACACCAGACTGACACCATCACGAGGCGAGGCTGACACCAGACTGACCCCATCACTAGGCGAGACTGACACCAGACTGACCCCATCACTAGGCGAGACTGACACCAGACTGACCCCATCATGATGTGAGGCTGACACCAGACTGACCCCATCACTAGGCGAGGCTGACACCAGACTGACACCATCACGAGGCGAGGCTGACACCAGACTGACACCATCACGAGGCAAGGCTGACACCAGACTGACACCATCATGATGTGAGACTGACACCATCACGAGGCGAGACTGACACCAGACTGACCCCATCTCGAGGCGAGGCTGACACCAGACTGACCCCATCACGAGGCGAGGCTGACACCAGACTGACCCCATCATGATGTGAGGCTGACACCAGACTGACCCCATCACGATGTGAGGCTGACACCAGACTGACACCATCACGAGGCGAGACTGACACCAGACTGACACCATCACGAGGCGAGACTGACACCAGACTGACACCATCACGAGGCGAGGCTGACACCAGACTGACCCCATCACGAGGCGAGGCTGACACCAGACTGACACCATCACGAGGTGAGGCTGACACCAGACTGACCCCATCACGAGGCGAGGCTGACACCAGACTGACCCCATCATGATGTGAGGCTGACACCAGGCTGACCTCATCACGAGGCGAGGCTGATACAAGACTGACACCATCACGAGTCGAGGCTGACACCAGACTGACACCATCATGATGTGAGGCTGACACCAGACTGACCTCATCACGAGGCGAGGCTGATACAAGACTGACACCATCACGAGTCGAGGCTGACACCAGACTGACACCATCATGATGTGAGGCTGACACCAGACTGACCCCATCACGAGGCGAGGCTGACACCAGACTGACCCCATCATGAGGCGAGGCTGACACCAGACTGACCCCATCATGAGGCGAGGCTGACACCAGACTGACACGATCACGAGGCGAGACTGACACCAGACTGACCCCATCACGAGGCGAGGCTGACACCAGACTGATCCCATCAGGAGGCGAGGCTGACACCAGACTGACCCCATCATGATGTGAGGCTGACACTAGACTGACACCATCACTAGGCGAGACTGACACCAGACTGACCCCATCACGAGGCGAGGCTGACACCAGACTGACACCATCATGATGTGAGGCTGACACCAGACTGACCCCATCACGAGGCGAGGCTGACACCAGACTGACCCCATCACGAGGCGAGGCTGACACCTGACTGACACCATCACGAGACGTGGCTGACACCAGACTGACCCCATCATGATGTGAGGCTGACACCAGACTGACCCCATCACTAGGCGAGGCTGACACCAGACTGACCCCATCACGAGGCGAGACTGACACCAGACTGACACCATCACGAGGCGAGACTGACACCAGACTGACCCCATCATGATGTGAGGCTGACACCAGACTGACCCCATCACGAGGCGATGCTGACACCAGACTGACCCCATCACGAGGCGAGGCTGACACCAGACTGACCCCTTCATGAGGCGAGACTGACACCAGACTGACCCCATCACGGGACGAGGCTGACACCAGACTGACCCCATCACGAGGCGAGACTGACACCAGACTGACACCATCACGAGGCGAGGCTGACACCAGACTGACCCCATCATGATGTGAGGCTGACACTAGACTGACACCATCACTAGGCGAGACTGACACCAGACTGACCCCATCACGAGGCGAGGCTGACACCAGACTGGCACCATCATGATGTGAGGCTGACACCAGACTGACCCCATCACTAGGCGAGGCTGACACCAGACTGACCCCATCACGAGGCGAGGCTGACACCAGACTGACCCCATCACAAGGCGAGGCTGACACCAGACTGACCCCATCACTAGGCGAGGCTGACACCAGACTGACCCCATCACGAGGCGAGGCTGACACCAGACTGACCCCATCACGAGGCGAGGCTGACACCAGACTGACCCCATCACGAGGCGAGGCTGACACCAGACTGACCCCATCACGAGGCGAGGCTGACACCAGACTGACCCCATCACGAGGCGAGGCTGACACCAGACTGACCCCATCATGAGGTGAGGCTGACACCAGACTGACCCCATCATGAGGTGAGGCTGACACCAGACTGACCCCATCAAGATGCGAGGCTGACACCAGACTGACCCCATCACGAGGAGAGGCTGACACCAGACTGACCCCATCACGAGGAGAGGCTGACACCGGACTGACCCCATCACGAGGTGAGGCTGACACCAGACTGACACCATCATGATGTGAGGCTGACACCAGACTGACCCCATCACGAGGCGAGGCTGACACCAGACTGACACCATCACGAGGCGATGCTGACACCAGACTGACACCATCACGAGGCGATGCTGACACCAGACTGACACCTTCATGATGTGAGGCTGACACCAGACTGACCCCATCACGAGGTGAGGCTGACACCAGACTGACCCCATCATGAGGCGAGGCTGACACCAGACTGACACCATCATGATGTGAGGCTGACACCAGACTGACCTCATCACGAGGCGAGGCTGACACCAGACTGACCCCATCACGAGGTGAGGCTGACACCAGACTGACACCATCACGAGGCGAGGCTGACACCAGACTGACACCATCACGAGGCGATGCTGACACCAGACTGACCCCATCACTAGGCGTGGCTGACACCTGACTGACACCATCATGATGTGAGGCTGACACCAGACTGACCCCATCACGAGGCGAGACTGACACCAGACTGACCCCATCACGAGGCGAGACTGACACCAGACTGACCCCATCACGAGGCGAGGCTGACACCAGACTGACCCCATCACGAGGCGAGGCTGACACCAGACTGACACCATAACGAGGCGAGGCTGACACCAGACTGACACCATCATGATGTGAGGCTGACACCAGACTGACCCCATCACCCATCACGAGTCGAGACTGACACCAGACTGACCCCATCACGAGGCGAGACTGACACCAGACTGACCCCATCACGAGGCGAGGCTGACACCAGACTGACCCCATCACGGGGCGAGGCTGACACCAGACTGACCCCATCACGAGGCGAGACTGACACCAGACTGACCCCATCATGAGGCGAGACTGACACCAGACTGACCCCATCACGAGGCGAGACTGACACCAGACTGACCCCATGATGATGTGAGGCTGACACCAGACTGACCCCATCACGGGGCGAGGCTGACACCAGACTGACCCCAACACGAGGCGAGACTGAAACCAGACTGACCCCATCACGAGGCGAGACTGACACCAGACTGACCCCATCATGATGTGAGGCTGACACCAGACTGACCCCATCACGAGGCGAGGCTGACACCAGACTGACCCCATCACGAGGCGAGGCTGACACCAGACTGACCCCATCACGAGGTGAGGCTGACACCAGACTGACACCATCACAAAGCGAAACTGACACCAGACTGACACCATCACGAGGCGATGCTGACACCAGACTGCCCCCATCACTAGGCGAGGCTGACACCAGACTGACTCCATCATGATGTGAGGCTGACACCAGACTGACCCCATCACGAGTCGAGGCTGACACCTGACTGACACCATCATGATGTGAGGCTGACACCAGACTGACCCCATCACGAGGCGAGGCTGACACCAGACTGACCCCATCACGAGGCGAGGCTGACACCAGACTGACCCCATCACGAGGTGAGGCTGACACCAGACTGACACCATCACGAGGCGAAGTTGACACCAGACTGACACCATCACGAGGCGATGCTGACACCAGACTGCCCCCATCACTAGGCGAGGCTGACACCAGACTGACTCCATCATGATGTGAGGCTGACACCAGACTGACCCCATCACGAGTCGAGGCTGACACCTGACTGACACCATCATGATGTGAGGCTGACACCAGACTTACCACATCACGAGGCGAGGCTGACACCAGACTGACCCCATCACGAGGTGAGGCTGACACCAGACTGACACCATCACGAGGCGAAGCTGACACCAGACTGACACCATCACGAGGCGATGCTGACACCAGACTGACACCATCACGAGGCGAGGCTGACACCAGACTGACCCCATCATGATGTGAGGCTGACACCAGACTGACCCCATCACTAGGCGAGGCTGACACCAGACTGACCCATCACGAGGCGAGGCTGACACCAGACTGACACCATCACGAGGCGAGGCTGACACCAGACTGACACCATCATGATGTGAGGCTGACACCAGACTGACCCCATCACGAGGCGAGACTGACAACAGACTGACCCCATTAGGAGGCGAGACTGACACCAGACTGACCCCATCACGAGGCGAGACTGACACCAGACTGACCCCATCATGATGTGAGGCTGACACCAGACTGACCCCATCACGAGGCGATGATGACACCAGACTTACCCCATCACGAGGCGAGGCTGACACCAGACTGACACCATCACAAGGCGAAGCTGACACCAGATTGACACCATCATGATGTGAGGCTGACACCAGACTGACCCCGTCACGGAGCGAGGCTGACACCAGACTGACCCCATCACGAGGCGAGACTGACACCAGACTGACACCATCACTAGGCGAGACTGACACTAGACTGACCCCATCACGAGGCGAGACTGACACTAGACTGACCCCATCACGAGGCGAGACTGACACCAGACTGACCCCATCACGAGGCAAAGCTGACACCAGACTGACCCCATCACGAGGCGAGACTGACACCAGACTGACCCCATCACGAGGCGAGGCTGACACCAGACTGAGCCCATCACGAGGCGAGGCTGACACCAGACTGACCCCATCATGAGACGAGACTGACACCAGACTGACCCCATCAAGAGGCGAGGCTGACACCAGACTGACCCCATCACGAGACGAGACTGACACCAGACTGACCCCATCACGAGGTGAGGCTGACACCAGACTGGCCCCATCACGAGGCGAGACTGACACCGGACTGACCCCATCACGGGGCGAAGCTGACACCAGATTGACCCCATCACGAGACGAGGCTGACACCAGGCTGACACCATCACGAGGCGTGGCTGACACCAGACTGACCCCATCATGATGTGAGGCTGACACCAGACTGAGCCCATCACGAGGCGAGGCTGACAGCAGACTGACCCCATCACTAGGCGAGGCTGACACCAGACTGTCCCCATCACGAGGCGAGGCTGACACCAAACTGACACCATCATGATGTGAGGCTGACACCAGACTGACCCCATTACGAGGCGAGGCTGACACCACACTGACACCATCACGAGGTGATGCTGACACCAGACTGACACCATCATGATGTGAGGCTGACACCAGACTGACCCCATCACGAGGTGAGGCTGACACCAGACTGACCCCATCACGAGGCGAGGCTGACACCAGACTGACCCCATCATGAGGCGAGGCTGACACCAGACTGACACCATCATGATGTGAGGCTGACACCAGACTGACCCCATCGCGAGGCGAGGCTGACACCAGACTGACACCATCATGATGTGAGGCTGACACCAGACTGACCTCATCACGAGGCGAGGCTGACACCAGACTGACCCCATCATGAGGCGAGGCTGACACCAGACTGACACCATCATGATGTGAGGCTGACACCAGACTGACCTCATCACGAGGCGAGGCTGACACCAGACTGACCCCATCACGAGGTGAGGCTGACACCAGACTGACACCATCACGAGGCGAGGCTGACACCAGACTGACACCATCACGAGGCGATGCTGACACCAGACTGACCCCATCACTAGGCGTGGCTGACACCTGACTGACCCCATCATGAGGCGAGGCTGACACCAGACTGACACCATCATGATGTGAGGCTGACACCAGACTGACCCCATCACGAGGCGAGACTGACACCAGACTGACCCCATCACGAGGCGAGACTGACACCAGACTGACCCCATCACGAGGCGAGACTGACACCAGACTGACACAGTCACGAGGAGAGACTGACACCAGACTGACCCCCTCACGAGGCGAGGCTGACACCAGACTGACCCCATTACGAGACGAGGCTGACACCAGACTGACACCATCATGATGTGAGGCTGACACCAGACTGACCCCATCACGAGGTGAGGCTGACACCAGACTGACCCCATCACGAGGCGAGGCTGACACCAGACTGACCCCATCATGAGGCGAGGCTGACACCAGACTGACACCATCATGATGTGAGGCTGAATCCAGACTGACCTCATCACGAGGCGAGACTGTCACCAGACTGACCCCATCACGAGGCGAGGCTGACACCAGACTGACACCATCACGAGGCGAGACTGACACCAGACTGACCCCATCACGAGGCGAGGCTGACACCAGACTGACCCCATCACGAGGCGAGGCTGACACCAGACTGACACCATAACGAGGCGAGGCTGACACCAGACTGACACCATCATGATGTGAGGCTGACACCAGACTGACCTCATCACGAGGCGAGGCTGACACCAGACTGACCCCATCACGCGGTGAGGCTGACACCAGACTGACACCATCACGAGGCGAGGCTGACACCAGACTGACACCATCACGAGGCGATGCTGACACCAGACTGACCCCATCACTAGGCGTGGCTGACACCAGACTGACACTATCATGATGTGAGGCTGACACCAGACTGACCCCATCACAAGGCGAGACTGAAACCAGACTGACCCCATCACGAGGCGAGACTGACACCAGACTGACCCCATCACGAGGCGAGACTGACACCAGACTGACACCGTCACGAGGCGAGACTGACACCAGACTGACCCCCTCACGAGACGAGGCTGACACCAGACTGACCCCATTATGAGGCGAGGCTGACACCAGACTGACCCCATCACGAGGCGGGGCAGACACCAGACTGACCCCATCACGAGGCGAGGCTGACACCAGACTGACACCATCACGAGGCGAGGCTGACACCAGACTGACCCCATCACTAGGCGAGGCTGACACCAGACTGACCCCATCACGAGGCGAGGCTGACACCAGACTGACACCATCATGATGTGAGGCTGACACCAGACTGACCCCATCACGAGGCGAGACTGACACCAGACTGACCCCATCTCGAGGCGAGGCTGACACCAGACTGACACCATCATGATGTGAGGCTGACACCAGACTGACCTCATCACGAGGCGAGGGTGACACCAGACTGAACCTATCACGAGGCGAGGCTTACACCAGACTGACCCCATCACGAGGCGAGGCTGACACCAGACTGACACCATTACGATGTGAGGCTGACACCAGACTGACCCCATCACGAGGCGAGGCTGACACCAGACTGACCCCATCACGAGGCGAGGCTGACACCAGACTGACCCCATCACGAGACAAGGGTGACACCAGACTGACCCCATCACGAGGCGAGGCTGACACCAGACTGACCCCATCACGAGGCGAGGCTGATACCAGACTGACACCATCATGATGTGAGGCTGACACCAGACTGACCCCATCACGAGGCGAGGCTGACACCAGCCTGACACCATCATGATGTGAGGCTGACACCAGACTGACCCCATCACGTGGTGAGGCTGACACCAGACTGACCCCATCACAAGGCGAGGCTGACACCAGACTGACCCCATCACGAGGCGAGGCTGACACCAGACTGACCCCATCACGAGGCGAGGCTGACACCAGACTGACCCCATCACGAGGCGAGGCTGACACCAGACTGACCCCATCATGAGGTGAGGCTGACACCAGACTGACACCATCATGATGTGAGGCTGACACCAGACTGACCCCATCACGAGGTGAGGCTGACACCAGACTGATACCATCATGATGTGAGGCTGACACCAGACTGACCCCATCACGAGGTGAGGCTGACACCAGACTGACCCCATCACGAGGCGAGGCTGACACCAGACTGACCCCATCACGAGGCGAGGCTGACACCAGACTGACACAATCATGATGTGAGGCTGACACCAGACTGACCCCATCACAAGGCAAGGCTGACACCAGACTGACCCCATCACAAGGCGAGACTGACACCAGACTGACCCCATCACGAGGCGAAGCTGACACCAGACTGACACCATCACGAGGCGATGCTGACACCAGACTGCCCCCATCACTAGGCGAGGCTGACACCAGACTGACCCCTTCATGATGTGAGGTTGACACCAGACTGACACCATCATGATGTGAGGCTGACACCAGACTGACCCCATCACGTGGTGAGGCTGACACCAGACTGACCACATCACGAGGCGAGGCTGACACCAGACTGACCCCATCACGAGGCGAGGCTGACACCAGACTGACCCCATCACGAGGCGAGGCTGACACCAGACTGACCCCATCACGAGGCGAGGCTGACACCAGACTGACACCATCACGAGTCGAGACTGACACCAGACTGACCCCATCACGAGGCGAGGCTAACACCAGACTGACACCATCATGATGTGAGGCTGACACCAGACTGACCTCATCACGAGGCGAGGCTGACACCAGACTGACCCCATCACGAGGCGAGGCTGACACCAGACTGACCCCATCACTAGGCGAGGCTGACACCAGACTGACACCATCACGAGGCGAGGCTGACACCAGACTGACCCCATCACGAGGCGAGGCTGACACCAGACTGACCCCATCACGAGGCGAGGCTAACACCAGACTGACACCATCACGAGGCAAGGCTGACACCAGAATGACACCATCATGAAGTGAGGCTGACACCAGACTGACCCCATCACTAGGCGAGGCTGACACCAGACTGAACCCATCACGAGGCGAGGCTGATACCAGACTGACACCATCATGATGTTTGGCTGACATCAGACTGACCCCATCACGAGGCGAGACTGACACCGGACTGACCCCATCACGAGGTGAGGCTTACACCAGACTGACACCATCATAATGTGAGGCTGACACCAGACTGACCCCATCACGAGGTGAGGCTGACACCAAACTGACCCCATCACGAGGCGAGGCGAGGCTGACACCAGACTGACCACATCATGAGGCGAGGCTGACACCAGACTGACACCATCATGATGTGAGGCTGACACCAAACTGACCCCATAACGAGGCGAGGCGAGGCTGACACCAGACTGACCCCATCATGAGGCAAGGCTGACACCAGACTGACACCATCATGATGTGAGGCTGACACCAGACTGACCCCATCCTGAGGCGAGGCTGACACCAGACTGACACCATCATGATGTGAGGCTGAATCCAGACTGACCTCATCACGAGGCGAGACTGACACCAGACTGACCCCATCACGAGGCGAGACTGACACCAGACTGACCCCATCATGAGGCGAGGCTGACACCAGACTGACACCATCACGAGGCGAGACTGACACCAGACTGACCCCATCACGAGGCGAGGCTGACACCAGACTGACCCCATCACGAGGCGAGGCTGACACCAGACTGACACCATAACGAGGCGAGGCTGACACCAGACTGACACCATCATGATGTGAGGCTGACACCAGACTGACCCCATCACGCATCACGAGTCGAGACTGACACCAGACTGACCCCATCACGAGGCGAGACTGACACCAGACTGACCCCATCACGAGGCGAGGCTGATACTAGACTGACCCCATAACGGGGCGAGGCTGACACCAGACTGACCCCATCACGAGGCGAGACTGAAACCAGACTGACCCCATCATGAGGCGAGACTGACACCAGACTGACCCCATCACGAGTCCAGACTGACACCAGACTGACCCCATCATGAGGCGAGGCTGACACCAGACTGACACCATCACGAGGCGAGACTGACACCAGACTGACCCCATCACGAGGCGAGGCTGACACCAGACTGACCCCATCACGAGGCGAGGCTGACACCAGACTGACCCCATCATGAGGCGAGACTGACACCAGACTGACCCCATCATGATGTGAGGCTGACACCAGACTGACCCCATCACGAGTCGAGGCTGACACCTGACTGACACCATCATGATGTGAGGCTGACACCAGACTGACCCCATCACGAGGCGAGGCTGACACCAGACTGACCCCATCACTAGGCGAGGCTGACACCAGACTGACCCCATCATGAGGCGAGACTGACACCAGACTGACCCCATCATGATGTGAGGCTGACACCAGACTGACCCCATCACGAGTCGAGGCTGACACCTGACTGACACCATCATGATGTGAGGCTGACACCAGACTGACCCCATCACGAGGCGAGGCTGACACCAGACTGAACCCATCACGAGGCGAGGCTGACACCAGACTGACCCCATCACGAGGTGAGGCTGACACCAGACTGACACCATCACGAGGCGATGCTGACACCAGACTGACACCATCACGAGGCGATGCTGACACCAGACTGCCCCCATCACTAGGCGAGGCTGACACCAGACTGATCCCTTCATGATGTGAGGTTGACACCAGACTGACCCCATCACTAGGCGAGGCTGACACCAGACTGACCCCATCATGAGGCGAGGCTGACACCAGACTGACACCATCACGAGGCGAGGCTGACACCAGACTGACACAATCATGATGTGAGGCTGACACCAGACTGACCCCATCACAAGGCAAGGCTGACACCAGACTGCCCCCATCACTAGGCGAGGCTGACACCAGACGGACCCCTTCATGATGTGAGGTTGACACCAGACTGACCCCATCACTAGGCGAGGCTGACACCAGACTGACCCCATCATGAGGCGAGGCTGACACCAGACTGACACCATCATGATGTGAGGCTGACACCAGACTGACCCCATCACGAGGCGAGGCTGACACCAGACTGACCCCATCACGAGGCGAGGCTGACACCAGACTGACCCCATCACGAGGCGAGGCTGACACCAGACTGACACCATCATGATGTGAGGCTGACACCAGACTGACCCCATCACTAGGCGAGGCTGACACCAGACTGACACCATCACGAGGCGAGGCTGACACCAGACTGACCCCATCACAAGGCGAGGCTGACACCAGACTGACACCATCACGAGGCGAGGCTGACACCAGACTGACCCCATCACTAGGCGAGGCTGACACCAGACTGACCCCATCACGAGGCGAGGCTGATACCAGACTGAAACCATCATGATGTTTGGCTGACATCAGACTGACCCCATCACGAGGCGAGACTGACACCGGACTGACCCCATCACGAGGAGAGGCTGACACCAGACTGACACCATCATAATGTGAGGCTGACACCAGACTGACCCCATCACGAGGTGAGGCTGACACCAAACTGACCCCATCACGAGGCGAGGCGAGGCTGACACCAGACTGACCCCATCATGAGGCGAGGCTGACATTAGACTGACACCATCATGATGTGAGGCTGACACCAGACTGACCCCATCCTGAGGCAAGGCTGACACCAGACTGACACCATCATGATGTGAGGCTGAATCCAGCCTGACCTCATCACGAGGCGAGACTGACACCAGACTGACCCCATCACGAGGCGAGACTGACACCAGACTGACCCCATCATGAGGCGAGGCTGACACCAGACTGACACCATCACGAGGCGAGACTGACACCAGACTGACCCCATCACGAGGCGAGGCTGACACCAGACTGACCCCATCACGAGGCGAGGCTGACACCAGACTGACACCATAAAGAGGCGAGGCTGACCCCAGACTGACACCATCATGATGTGAGGCTGACACCAGACTGACCCCATCACGCATCACGAGTCGAGACTGACACCAGACTGACCCCATCACGAGGCGAGACTGACACCAGACTGACCCCATCACGAGGCGAGGCTGATACTAGACTGACCCCATAACGGGGCGAGGCTGACACCAGACTGACCCCATCACGAGGCGAGACTGAAACCAGACTGACCCCATCATGAGGCGAGACTGACACCAGACTGACCCCATCACGAGTCCAGACTGACACAAAACTGACCCCATGATGATGTGAGGCTGACACCAGACTGACCCCATCACGGGGCGAGGCTGACACCAGACTGACCCCATCACGAGGCGAGACTGACACCAGACTGACCCCATCACGAGGCGAGACTGACACCAGACTGACCCCATCATGATGTGAGGCTGACACCAGACTGACCCCATCACGAGTCGAGGCTGACACCTGACTGACACCATCATGATGTGAGGCTGACACCAGACTGACCCCATCACGAGGCGAGGCTGACACCAGACTGACCCCATCACGAGGCGAGGCTGACACCAGACTGACCCCATCACGAGGTGAGGCTGACACCAGACTGACACCATCACGAGGCGATGCTGACACCAGACTGACACCATCACGAGGCGATGCTGACACGAGACTGCCCCCATCACTAGGCGAGGCTGACACCAGACTGATCCCTTCATGATGTGAGGTTGACACCAGACTGACCCCATCACTAGGCGAGGCTGACACCAGACTGACCCCATCATGAGGCGAGGCTGACACCAGACTGACACCATCACGAGGCGAGGCTGACACCAGACTGACACCATCATGATGTGAGGCTGACACCAGACTGACCTCATCACGAGGCGGGGCTGACACCAGACGGACACCATCACGAGGCGAGACTGAAACCAGACTGACACCATCACGAGGCGAGGCTGACACCAGACTGACCCCATCACGAGGCGAGGCTGACACCAGACTGACACCATCATGAGGTGAGACTGACACCAGACTGACACCATCACGAGGTGAGGCTGACACCAGACTGACCCCATCACGAGGCGAGGCTGACACCAGACTGACCCCATCACGAGGCGAGGCTGACACCAGACTGACACCATCATGAGGCGAGACTGACACCAGACTGACCCGATCACAAGGCGAGGCTGACACCAGACTGACCCCATCACGAGGTGAGGCTGACACCAGACTGACACCATCACGAGGCGATGCTGACACCAGACTGACACCATCACGAGGCGATGCTGACACCAGACTGCCCCCATCACTAGGCGAGGCTGACACCAGACTGATCCCTTCATGATGTGAGGTTGACACCAGACTGACCCCATCACTAGGCGAGGCTGACACCAGACTGACCCCATCATGAGGCGAGGCTGACACCAGACTGACACCATCACGAGGCGAGGCTGACACCAGACTGACACAATCATGATGTGAGGCTGACACCAGACTGACCCCATCACAAGGCAAGGCTGACACCAGACTGCCCCCATCACTAGGCGAGGCTGACACCAGACTGACCCCTTCATGATGTGAGGTTGACACCAGACTGACCCCATCACTAGGCGAGGCTGACACCAGACTGACCCCATCATGAGGCGAGGCTGACACCAGACTGACACCATCATGATGTGAGGCTGACACCAGACTGACCCCATCACGTGGTGAGGCTGACACCAGACTGACCCCATCACGAGGCGAGGCTGACACCAGACTGACCCCATCACGAGGCGAGGCTGACACCAGACTGACCTCATCACGAGGCGAGGCTGACACCAGACTGACCCCATCACGAGGCGAGGCTGACACCAGACTGACCCCATCATGAGGTGAGACTGACACCAGACTGACACCATCATGATGTGAGGCTGACACCAGACTGACCCCATCACGAGGTGAGGCTGACACCAGACTGACACCATCATGATGTGAGGCTGACACCAGACTGACCCCATCACGAGGTGAGGCTGACACCAGACTGACCCCATCACGAGGCGAGGCTGACACCAGACTGACCCCATCACGAGGCGAGGCTGACACCAGACTGACACCATCATGATGTGAGGCTGACACCAGACTGACCCCATCACTAGGCGAGGCTGACACCAGACTGACACCATCACGAGGCGAGGCTGACACCAGACTGACCCCATCACAAGGCGAGGCTGACACCAGACTGACCCCATCACGAGGCGAGGCTAACACCAGACTGACACCATCACGAGGCAAGGCTGACACCAGAATGACACCATCATGAAGTGAGGCTGACACCAGACTGACCCCATCACTAGGCGAGGCTGACACCAGACTGACCCCATCACGAGGCGAGGCTGATACCAGACTGACACCATCATGATGTTTGGCTGACATCAGACTGACCCCATCACGAGGCGAGACTGACACCGGACTGACCCCATCACGAGGAGAGGCTGACACCAGACTGACACCATCATAATGTGAGGCTGACACCAGACTGACCCCATCACGAGGTGAGGCTGACACCAAACTGACCCCATCACGAGGCGAGGCGAGGCTGACACCAGACTGACCCCATCATGAGGCGAGGCTGACATTAGACTGACACCATCATGATGTGAGGCTGACACCAGACTGACCCCATCCTGAGGCAAGGCTGACACCAGACTGACACCATCATGATGTGAGGCTGAATCCAGCCTGACCTCATCACGAGGCGAGACTGACACCAGACTGACCCCATCACGAGGCGAGACTGACACCAGACTGACCCCATCATGAGGCGAGGCTGACACCAGACTGACACCATCACGAGGCGAGACTGACACCAGACTGACCCCATCACGAGGCGAGGCTGACACCAGACTGACCCCATCACGAGGCGAGGCTGACACCAGACTGACACCATAAAGAGGCGAGGCTGACCCCAGACTGACACCATCATGATGTGAGGCTGACACCAGACTGACCCCATCACGCATCACGAGTCGAGACTGACACCAGACTGACCCCATCACGAGGCGAGACTGACACCAGACTGACCCCATCACGAGGCGAGGCTGATACTAGACTGACCCCATAACGGGGCGAGGCTGACACCAGACTGACCCCATCACGAGGCGAGACTGAAACCAGACTGACCCCATCATGAGGCGAGACTGACACCAGACTGACCCCATCACGAGTCCAGACTGACACAAAACTGACCCCATGATGATGTGAGGCTGACACCAGACTGACCCCATCACGGGGCGAGGCTGACACCAGACTGACCCCATCACGAGGCGAGACTGACACCAGACTGACCCCATCACGAGGCGAGACTGACACCAGACTGACCCCATCATGATGTGAGGCTGACCCCAGACTGACCCCATCACGAGTCGAGGCTGACACCTGACTGACACCATCATGATGTGAGGCTGACACCAGACTGACCCCATCACGAGGCGAGGCTGACACCAGACTGACCCCATCACGAGGCGAGGCTGACACCAGACTGACCCCATCACGAGGTGAGGCTGACACCAGACTGACACCATCACGAGGCGATGCTGACACCAGACTGACACCATCACGAGGCGATGCTGACACGAGACTGCCCCCATCACTAGGCGAGGCTGACACCAGACTGATCCCTTCATGATGTGAGGTTGACACCAGACTGACCCCATCACTAGGCGAGGCTGACACCAGACTGACCCCATCATGAGGCGAGGCTGACACCAGACTGACACCATCACGAGGCGAGGCTGACACCAGACTGACACCATCATGATGTGAGGCTGACACCAGACTGACCTCATCACGAGGCGGGGCTGACACCAGACGGACACCATCACGAGGCGAGACTGAAACCAGACTGACACCATCACGAGGCGAGGCTGACACCAGACTGACCCCATCACGAGGCGAGGCTGACACCAGACTGACACCATCATGAGGTGAGACTGACACCAGACTGACACCATCACGAGGTGAGGCTGACACCAGACTGACCCCATCACGAGGCGAGGCTGACACCAGACTGACCCCATCACGAGGCGAGGCTGACACCAGACTGACACCATCATGAGGCGAGACTGACACCAGACTGACCCGATCACAAGGCGAGGCTGACACCAGACTGACACCATCACGAGGCGAGGCTGACACCAGACTGACACCATCACGAGGCAAGGCTGACGCCAGACTGACCCCATCGTGAGGCGAGGCTGACACCAGACTGACACCATCACGATGTGAGGCTGACACCAGACTGACCCCATCACGAGGCGAGGCTGACACCAGACTGACCCCATCACGAGGCGAGGCTGACACCAGACTGACCCCATCACGAGACAAGGGTGACACCAGACTGACCCCATCACGAGGCGAGGCTGACACCAGACTGACCCCATCACGAGGCGAGGCTGACACCAGACTGACACCATAATAATGTGAGGCTGACACCAGACTGACCCCATCACGTGGTGAGGCTGACACCAGACTGACCCCATCACGAGGCGAGGCTGACACCAGACTGACACCATCATGATGTGAGGCTGACACCAGACTGACCTCATCACGAGGCGAGGCTGACACCAGACTGACCCCATCACGAGGCGAGGCTGACACCAGACTGACCCCATCATGAGGTGAGGCTGACACCAGACTGACACCATCATGATGTGAGGCTGACACCAGACTGACCCCATCATGAGGCAAGGCTGACACAAGACTGACACCATCATGATGTGAGGCTGACACCAGACTGACCTCATCACGAGGCGAGGCTGACACCAGACTGACCCCATCACGAGGTGAGGCTGACACCAGACTGACCCCATCACGAGGCGAGGCTGACACCAGACTGACACCATCACGATGTGAGGCTGACACCAGACTGACCCCAGCACGAGGCGAGGCTGACACCAGACTGACCCCATCACGAGGCGAGGCTGACACCAGACTGACACCATCACGAGGCGAGGCTGACACCAGACTGACCCCATCACGAGGCGAGGCTGACACCAGACTGACCCCATCACGAGGCGAGGCTGACACCAGACTGACACCATCATGATGTGAGGCTGACACCAGACTGACCCCATCACAAGGCAAGGCTGACACCAGACTGACACCATCATGATGTGAGGCTGACACCAGACTGACCCCGTCACGAGGTGAGGCTGACACCAGACTGACACCATCACGAGGCGAGGCTGACACTAGACTGACACCATCACGAGGCAAGGCTGACACCAGACTGACCCCATCACGAGGAGAGGCTGACACCAGACTGACACCATTATGATGTGAAGCTGAAACCAGACTGACCCGATCACGAGGCGAGGCTGACACCAGACTGACCCCATCACGAGGCGAGGCTGACACCGGACTGAAACCATCATGAAGTGAGGCTTACACCAGACTGAACCCATCACGAGGCGAGGCTGACACCAGACTGACCCTATCACTAGGCGAGGCTGACACCAGACTGACACCATCACGAGGCGAGGCTGACACCAGACTGACCCCGTCACGGAGCGAGGCTGACACCAGACTGACCCCATTACGAGGCGAGACTGACACCAGACTGACCCCATCACGAGGCGAGACTGACACCAGACTGACCCCATCATGATGTGAGGTTGACACCAGACTGACCCCATCACGAGGCGATGCTGACACCAGACTGACCCCATCACGAGGCGAGGCTGACACCAGACTGACCCCATCACGAGTCAAGGGTGACACCAGACTGACCCCATCACGCGGTGAGGCTGACACCAGACTGACACCATCACGAGGCGAGGCTGACACCAGACTGACACCATCACGAGGCGATGCTGACACCAGACTGACCCCATCACTAGGCGTGGCTGACACCAGACTGACACCATCATGATGTGAGGCTGACACCAGACTGACCCCATCACGAGGCGAGACTGACACCAGACTGACCCCATCACGAGGCGAGACTGACACCAGACTGACCCCATCACGAGGCAAGACTGACACCAGACTGACACCGTCACGAGGCGAGACTGACACCAGACTGACCCCCTCACGAGACGAGGCTGACACCAGACTGACCCCATTACGAGGCGAGGCTGACACCAGACTGACCCCATCACGAGGCGGGGCTGACACCAGACTGACCCCATCACGAGGCGAGGCTGACACCAGACTGACACCATCACGAGGCGAGGCTGACACCAGACTGACCCCATCACTAGGCGAGGCTGACACCAGACTGACCCCATCACGAGGCGAGGCTGACACCAGACTGACACCATCATGATGTGAGGCTGACATCAGACTGACCCCATCACGAGGTGAGGCTGACACCAGACTGGTGTCAGCCTCACATTATGATGGTGTCAGTCTGGTGTCAGCCTCACCTCGTGATGGGATCAGTCTGATGTCAGCCTCACATCATGATGGTGTCAGTCTGGTGTCAGCCTCGCCTTATGATGGGGTCAGTCTGGTGTCAGCCTCGCCTCGTGATGGGGTCAGTCTGGTGTCAGCCTCACATTATGATGGTGTCAGACTGACCCCATCACGAGGCGAGGCTGACACCAGACTGACCCCATCATAAGGCGAGGCTGACACCAGACTGACACCATCATGATGTGAGGCTGACACCAGACTGACCCCATCCTGAGGCGAGGCTGACACCAGACTGACACCATCATGATGTGAGGCTGAATCCAGACTGACCTCATCACGAGGCGAGAATGACACCAGACTGACCCCATCACGAGGCGAGACTGACACCAGACTGACCCCATCATGAGGCGAGGCTGACACCAGACTGACCCCATCACGAGGCGAGACTGACACCAGACTGACCCCATGATGATGTGAGGCTGACACCAGACTGACCCCATCACGGGGCGAGGCTGACACCAGACTGACCCCATCACGAGACGTGGCTGACACCAGACTGACACCATTACGATGTGAGGCTGACACCAGACTGACCCCATCACTAGGCGAGGCTGACACCAGACTGACCCCATCACGAGGCGAGGCTGACACCAGACTGACCCCATCACGAGGCGAGGCTGACACCTGACTGACACCATCACGATGTGAGGCTGACACCAGACTGACCCCATCACGAGGCGAGGCTGACACCAGACTGACACCATCACGAGGCGAGGCTGACACCTGACTGACACCATCACGAGGCGATGCTGACACCAGACTGACCCCATCACTAGGCGAGGCTGACACCAGACTGACACCATAATGATGTGAGGCTGAACCCAGACTGACCTCATCACGAGGCGAGACTGACACCAGACTGACCCCATCACGAGGCGAGACTGACACCAGACTGACCCCATCATGAGGCGAGGCTGACACTAGACTGACACCATCACGAGGCGAGGCTGACACCAGACTGACACCATCATAATGTGAGGCTGACACCAGACTGACCCCATCACGAGGCGAGACTGACACCAGACTGACCCCATCACGAGGCGAGACTGACACCAGACTGACCCCATCACGAGGCGAGACTGACACCAGACTGACCCCATCACGAGGCGAGGCTGACACCAGACTGACTCCATCACAGGGCGAGGCTGATACCAGACTGACCCCATCACGAAGCGAGACTGACACTAGACTGACCCCATCACGAGGCGAGACTGACACCAGACTGACCCCATCATGATGTGAGGCTGACACCAGACTGACCCCATCACGAGGCGAGGCTGACACCTGACTGACACCATCACGAGGCGATGCTGACACCAGACTGACACCATCATGATGTGAGGCTGACACCAGACTGACCCCATCAAGAGGCGAGACTGACACCAGACTGACCCCATCACGAGGCGAGACTGACACCAGACTGACACCGTCACGAGGCGAGACTGACACTAGACTGACCCCCTCACGAGGCGAGGCTGACACCAGACTGACCCCATCACGAGGCGAGGCTGACACCAGACTGACCCCATCACGAGGCGGGGCTGACACCAGACTGACCCCATCACGAGGCGAGGCTGACACCAGACTGACACCATCATGATGTGAGGCTGACACCAGACTGACCCCATCACGAGGCGAGGCTGACACCAGACTGACCCCATCACGAGGCGAGACTGACACCGGACTGACCCCATCACGAGGTGAGGCTGACACCAGACTGACACCATCATGATGTGAGGCTGACACCAGACTGACCCCATCACGAGGCGAGGCTGACACCAGACTGACACCATCACGAGGCGATGCTGACACCAGACTGACACCATCATGATGTGAGGCTGACACCAGACTGACCCCATCACGAGGTGAGGCTGACACCAGACTGACCCCATCACGA
The DNA here is from genome assembly GCF_062004578.1 of Staurois parvus. Classification (NCBI taxonomy): domain Eukaryota; kingdom Metazoa; phylum Chordata; class Amphibia; order Anura; family Ranidae; genus Staurois; species Staurois parvus. The sequence continues at coordinate 368,047 of NW_028320410.1, read as the reverse complement.
GGCGAGGCTGACACCAGACTGACCCCATCATGAGGCGAGGCTGACACCAGACTGACACCATCATGATTTGAGGCTGACACCAGACTGACCCCATCGCGAGGCGAGGCTGACACCAGACTGACACCATCATGATGTGAGGCTGACACCAGACTGACCTCATCACGAGGCGAGGCTGACACCAGACTGACCCCATCACGAGGTGAGGCTGACACCAGACTGACACCATCACGAGGCGAGGCTGACACCAGACTGACACCATCACGAGGCGATGCTGACACCAGACTGACCCCATCATGAGGCGGGGCTGACACCAGACTGACCCCATCACGAGGCGAGGCTGACACCAGACTGACACCATCACGAGGCGAGGCTGACACCAGACTGACCCCATCACTAGGCGAGGCTGACACCAGACTGACCCCATCACGAGGCGAGGCTGACACCAGACTGACACCATCACGAGGCGATGCTGACACCAGACTGACACCATCATGATGTGAGGCTGACACCAGACTGACCCCATCACGAGGTGAGGCTGACACCAGACTGACCCCATCACGAGGCGAGGCTGACACCAGACTGACCCCATCATGAGGCGAGGCTGACACCAGACTGACACCATCATGATTTGAGGCTGACACCAGGCTGACCCCATCGCGAGGCGAGGCTGACACCAGACTGACACCATCATGATGTGAGGCTGACACCAGACTGACCTCATCACGAGGCGAGGCTGACACCAGACTGACCCCATCACGAGGTGAGGCTGACACCAGACTGACACCATCACGAGGCGAGGCTGACACCAGACTGACACCATCACGAGGCGATGCTGACACCAGACTGACCCCATCACTAGGCGTGGTTGACACCAGACTGACACCATCATGATGTGAGGCTGACACCAGACTAACCCCATCACGAGGCGAGACTGACACCAGACTGACCCCATCACGAGGCGAGACTGACACCAGACTGACCCCATCACGATGCGAGACTGACACCAGACTGACACCGTCACGAGGCGAAACTGACACCAGACTGACCCCCTCACGAGGCGAGGCTGACACCAGACTGACCCCATTACGAGGCGAGGCTGACACCAGACTGACCCCATCATGAGGCGGGGCTGACACCAGACTGACCCCATCACGAGGCGAGGCTGACACCAGACTGACCCCATCACGAGGCGAGGCTGACACCAGACTGACCCAATCACTAGGCGAGGCTGACACCAGACTGACCCCATCACGAGGCGAGGCTGACACCAGACTGACACCATCACGAGGCGAGGCTGACACCAGACTGACCCCATCACGAGGCGAGACTGACACCGGACTGACCCCATCACGAGGTGAGGCTGACACCAGACTGACACCATCATGATGTGAGGCTGACACCAGACTGACCCCATCCTGAGGCGAGGCTGACACCAGACTGACACCATAATGATGTGAGGCTGAACCCAGACTGACCTCATCACGAGGCGAGACTGACACCAGACTGACCCCATCACGAGGCGAGACTGACACCAGACTGACCCCATCATGAGGCGAGGCTGACACTAGACTGACACCATCACGAGGCGAGACTGACACCAGACTGACCCCATCACGAGGCGAGGCTGACACCAGACTGACCCCATCACGAGGCGAGGCTGACACCAGACTGACCCCATCACGAGGCGAGATTGACACCAGACTGACCCCATCATGATGTGAGGCTGACACCAGACTGACCCCATGATGATGTGAGGCTGACACCAGACTGACCCCATCACGAGTCGAGGCTGACACCAGACTGACCCCATCACGAGGTGAGGCTGACACCAGACTGACACCATCACGAGGCGAAGCTGACACCAGACTGACACCATCACGAGGCGAGGCCGACACCAGACTGCCCCCATCACTAGGTGAGGCTGACACCAGACTGACCCCTTCATGATATGAGGTTGACACCAGACTGACCCCATCACTAGGCGAGGCTGACACCAGACTGACCCCATCATGAGGCAAGGCTGACACCAGACTGACACCATCACGAGGCGAGGCTGACACCAGACTGACACCATCATGATGTGAGGCTGACACCAGACTGACCCCATCACGAGGCGAGGCTGACACCAGACTGACCCCATCATGAGGCTAGGCTGACACCAGACTGACACCATCATGATGTGAGGCTGACACCAGACTGACCCCATCACGAGGCGAGGCTGACACCAGACTGACACCATCATGATGTGAGGCTGACACCAGACGGACACCATCACAAGGCGAGACTGAAACCAGACTGACACCATCACGAGGCGAGGCTGACACCAGACTGACCCCATCACGAGGCGAGGCTGACACCAGACTGACACCATCATGATGTGAGGCTGACACCAGACTGACCCCATCACGAGGCGAGACTGACACCAGACTGACCCCATCTCGAGGCGAGGCTGACAACAGACTGACACCATCATGATGTGAGGCTGACACCAGACTGACCTCATCACGAGGCGAGGCTGGCACCAGACTGACACCATCACGAGGCGAGGCTGACACCAGACTGACACCATCATGATGTGAGGCTGACACCAGACTGACCCCATCACGAGGCGAGGCTGACACCAGACTGACCCCATCATGAGGCTAGGCTGACACCAGACTGACACCATCATGATGTGAGGCTGACACCAGACTGACCCCATCACGAGGCGAGGCTGACACCAGACTGACACCATCATGATGTGAGGCTGACACCAGACGGACACCATCACAAGGCGAGACTGAAACCAGACTGACACCATCACGAGGCGAGGCTGACACCAGACTGACCCCATCACGAGGCGAGGCTGACACCAGACTGACCCCATCACGAGGCGAGGCTGACACCAGACTGACACCATCATGATGTGAGGCTGACATCAGACTGACCCCATCACGAGGTGAGGCTGACACCAGACTGACACCATCATAATGTGAGGCTGACACCAGACTGACCCCATCACGAGGCGAGGCTGACACCAGACTGACCCCATCATAAGGCGAGGCTGACACCAGACTGACACCATCATGATGTGAGGCTGACACCAGACTGACCCCATCCTGAGGCGAGGCTGACACCAGACTGACACCATCATGATGTGAGGCTGAATCCAGACTGACCTCATCACGAGGCGAGAATGACACCAGACTGACCCCATCACGAGGCGAGACTGACACCAGACTGACCCCATCATGAGGCGAGGCTGACACCAGACTGACCCCATCACGAGGCGAGACTGACACCAGACTGACCCCATGATGATGTGAGGCTGACACCAGACTGACCCCATCACGGGGCGAGGCTGACACCAGACTGACCCCATCACGAGACGTGGCTGACACCAGACTGACACCATTACGATGTGAGGCTGACACCAGACTGACCCCATCACTAGGCGAGGCTGACACCAGACTGACCCCATCACGAGGCGAGGCTGACACCAGACTGACCCCATCACGAGGCGAGGCTGACACCTGACTGACACCATCACGATGTGAGGCTGACACCAGACTGACCCCATCACGAGGCGAGGCTGACACCTGACTGACACCATCACAATGTGAGGCTGACACCAGACTGACCCCATCCTGAGGCGAGGCTGACACCAGACTGACACCATAATGATGTGAGGCTGAACCCAGACTGACCTCATCACGAGGCGAGACTGACACCAGACTGACCCCATCACGAGGCGAGACTGACACCAGACTGACCCCATCATGAGGCGAGGCTGACACTAGACTGACACCATCACGAGGCGAGACTGACACCAGACTGACCCCATCACGAGGCGAGGCTGACACCAGACTGACACCATCACGAGGCGAGGCTGACACCAGACTGACCCCATCACGAGGCGAGATTGACACCAGACTGACACCATAATGATGTGAGGCTGACACCAGACTGACCCCATCACGTGGTGAGGCTGACACCAGACTGACCCCATCACGAGGCGAGGCTGACACCAGACTGACCCCATCACGAGGCGAGGCTGACACCAGACTGACCTCATCACGAGGCGAGGCTGACACCAGACTGACCCCATCACGAGGTGAGGCTGACACCAGACTGACCCCATCACGAGGCGAGGCTGACACCAGACTGACACCATCACGATGTGAGGCTGACACCAGACTGACCCCAGCACGAGGCGAGGCTGACACCAGACTGACCCCATCACGAGGCGAGGCTGACACCAGACTGACCCCATCACGAGGCGAGGCTGACACCAGACTGACCCCATTACGAGGCGAGGCTGACACCAGACTGACCCCATCACGAGGCGAGGCTGACACCAGACTGACACCATCACGAGGCGAGGCTGACACCAGACTGACCCCATCACGAGGCGAGGCTGACACCAGACTGACACCATCACGATGCGAGGCTGACACTAGACTGACCCAATCACGAGGCGATGCTGACACCAGACTGACCCCATCACGAGGCGAGGCTGACACCAGACTGACACCATCATGATGTGAGGCTGACACCAGACTGACCCCATCACAAGGCAAGGCTGACACCAGACTGACACCATCATGATGTGAGGCTGACACCAGACTGACCCCGTCACGAGGTGAGGCTGACACCAGACTGACACCATCACGAGGCGAGGCTGACACTAGACTGACACCATCACGAGGCAAGGCTGACACCAGACTGACCCCATCACGAGGAGAGGCTGACACCAGACTGACACCATCATGATGTGAAGCTGAAACCAGACTGACCCCATCACGAGGCGAGACTGACACCAGACTGACCCCATCACGAGGCGAGGCTGACACCGGACTGAAACCATCATGAAGTGAGGCTTACACCAGACTGAACCCATCACGAGGCGAGGCTGACACCAGACTGACCCTATCACTAGGCGAGGCTGACACCAGACTGACACCATCACGAGGCGAGGCTGACACCAGACTGACCCCGTCACGGAGCGAGGCTGACACCAGACTGACCCCATTACGAGGCGAGACTGACACCAGACTGACCCCATCACGAGGCGAGGCTGACACCAGACTGACACCATCACGAGGCGAGGCTGACACCAGACTGACCCCATCACGAGGCGTGGCTGACACCAGACTGACACCATCACGATGCGAGGCTGACACTAGACTGACCCAATCACGAGGCGATGCTGACACCAGACTGACCCCATCACGAGGCGAGGCTGACACCAGACTGACACCATCATGATGTGAGGCTGACACCAGACTGACCCCATCACAAGGCAAGGCTGACACCAGACTGACACCATCATGATGTGAGGCTGACACCAGACTGACCCCGTCACGAGGTGAGGCTGACACCAGACTGACTCCATCACAGGGCGAGGCTGATACCAGACTGACCCCATCACGAAGCCAGTCTGACACTAGACTGACCCCATCACGAGGCGAGACTGACACCAGACTGACCCCATCATGATGTGAGGCTGACACCAGACTGACCCCATCACGAGGCGAGGCTGACACCTGACTGACACCATCACGAGGCGATGCTGACACCAGACTGACACCATCATGATGTGAGGCTGACACCAGACTGACCCCATCAAGAGGTGAGGCTGACACCAGACTGACACCATCATGATGTGAGGCTGACACCAGACTGACCCCATCACGAGGCGAGGCTGACACCAGACTGACACCATCACGAGGCGATGCTGACACCAGACTGACACCATCATGATGTGAGGCTGACACCAGACTGACCCCATCACGAGGTGAGGCTGACACCAGACTGACCCCATCACGAGGCGAGGCTGACACCAGACTGACCCCATCATGAGGCGAGGCTGACACCAGACTGACACCATCATGATTTGAGGCTGACACCAGACTGACCCCATCGCGAGGCGAGGCTGACACCAGACTGACACCATCATGATGTGAGGCTGACACCAGACTGACCTCATCACGAGGCGAGGCTGACACCAGACTGACCCCATCACGAGGTGAGGCTGACACCAGACTGACACCATCACGAGGCGAGGCTGACACCAGACTGACACCATCACAAGGCGATGCTGACACCAGACTGACCCCATCACTAGGCGTGGTTGACACCAGACTGACACCATCACAAGGCGATGCTGACACCAGACTGACCCCATCGCGAGGCGAGGCTGACACCAGACTGACACCATCATGATGTGAGGCTGACACCAGACTGACCCCATCACGAGGCGAGACTGACACCAGACTGACCCCATCTCGAGGCGAGGCTGACAACAGACTGACACCATCATGATGTGAGGCTGACACCAGACTGACCTCATCACGAGGCGAGGCTGGCACCATACTGACCCCATCATGAGGCGAGGGTGACACCAGACTGACCCCCTCACGAGACGAGGCTGACACCAGACTGACCCCATTACGAGGCGAGGCTGACACCAGACTGACCCCATCACGAGGCGGGGCTGACACCAGACTGACCCCATCACGAGGCGAGGCTGACACCAGACTGACACCATCACGAGGCGAGGCTGACACCAGACTGACCCCATCACTAGGCGAGGCTGACACCAGACTGACCCCATCACGAGGCGAGGCTGACACCAGACTGACACCATCATGATGTGAGGCTGACATCAGACTGACCCCATCACGAGGTGAGGCTGACACCAGACTGACACCATCATAATGTGAGGCTGACACCAGACTGACCCCATCACGAGGCGAGGCTGACACCAGACTGACCCCATCATAAGGCGAGGCTGACACCAGACTGACACCATCATGATGTGAGGCTGACACCAGACTGACCCCATCCTGAGGCGAGGCTGACACCAGACTGACACCATCATGATGTGAGGCTGAATCCAGACTGACCTCATCACGAGGCGAGAATGACACCAGACTGACCCCATCACGAGGCGAGACTGACACCAGACTGACCCCATCATGAGGCGAGGCTGACACCAGACTGACCCCATCACGAGGCGAGACTGACACCAGACTGACCCCATGATGATGTGAGGCTGACACCAGACTGACCCCATCACGGGGCGAGGCTGACACCAGACTGACCCCATCACGAGACGTGGCTGACACCAGACTGACACCATTACGATGTGAGGCTGACACCAGACTGACCCCATCACTAGGCGAGGCTGACACCAGACTGACCCCATCACGAGGCGAGGCTGACACCAGACTGACCCCATCACGAGGCGAGGCTGACACCTGACTGACACCATCACGATGTGAGGCTGACACCAGACTGACCCCATCACGAGGCGAGGCTGACACCAGACTGACCCCATCACGAGGCGAGGCTGACACCTGACTGACACCATCACGAGGCGATGCTGACACCAGACTGACCCCATCACTAGGCGAGGCTGACACCAGACTGACACCATCACGAGGCGAGGCTGACACCAGACTGACACCATCATAATGTGAGGCTGACACCAGACTGACCCCATCACGAGGCGAGACTGACACCAGACTGACCCCATCACGAGGCGAGACTGACACCAGACTGACCCCATCACGAGGCGAGACTGACACCAGACTGACCCCATCACGAGGCGAGGCTGACACCAGACTGACTCCATCACAGGGCGAGGCTGATACCAGACTGACCCCATCACGAAGCGAGACTGACACTAGACTGACCCCATCACGAGGCGAGACTGACACCAGACTGACCCCATCATGATGTGAGGCTGACACCAGACTGACCCCATCACGAGGCGAGGCTGACACCTGACTGACACCATCACGAGGCGATGCTGACACCAGACTGACACCATCATGATGTGAGGCTGACACCAGACTGACCCCATCAAGAGGCGAGACTGACACCAGACTGACCCCATCACGAGGCGAGACTGACACCAGACTGACACCGTCACGAGGCGAGACTGACACTAGACTGACCCCCTCACGAGGCGAGGCTGACACCAGACTGACCCCATCACGAGGCGAGGCTGACACCAGACTGACCCCATCACGAGGCGGGGCTGACACCAGACTGACCCCATCACGAGGCGAGGCTGACACCAGACTGACCCCATCACTAGGCGAGGCTGACACCAGACTGACCCCATCACGAGGCGAGGCTGACACCAGACTGACCCCATCATGATGTGAGGCTGACACCAGACTGACCCCATCACGAGGCGAGGCTGACACCAGACTGACCCCATCACGAGGCGAGACTGACACCGGACTGACCCCATCACGAGGTGAGGCTGACACCAGACTGACACCATCATGATGTGAGGCTGACACCAGACTGACCCCATCACGAGGCGAGGCTGACACCAGACTGACACCATCACGAGGCGATGCTGACACCAGACTGACACCATCATGATGTGAGGCTGACACCAGACTGACCCCATCACGAGGTGAGGCTGACACCAGACTGACCCCATCACGAGGCGAGGCTGACACCAGACTGACCCCATCATGAGGCGAGGCTGACACCAGACTGACACCATCATGATTTGAGGCTGACACCAGACTGACCCCATCGCGAGGCGAGGCTGACACCAGACTGACACCATCATGATGTGAGGCTGACACCAGACTGACCTCATCACGAGGCGAGGCTGACACCAGACTGACCCCATCACGAGGTGAGGCTGACACCAGACTGACACCATCACGAGGCGAGGCTGACACCAGACTGACACCATCACGAGGCGATGCTGACACCAGACTGACCCCATCACTAGGCGTGGTTGACACCAGACTGACACCATCATGATGTGAGGCTGACACCAGACTAACCCCATCACGAGGCGAGACTGACACCAGACTGACCCCATCACGAGGCGAGACTGACACCAGACTGACCCCATCACGATGCGAGACTGACACCAGACTGACACCGTCACGAGGCGAAACTGACACCAGACTGACCCCCTCACGAGGCGAGGCTGACACCAGACTGACCCCATTACGAGGCGAGGCTGACACCAGACTGACCCCATCATGAGGCGGGGCTGACACCAGACTGACCCCATCACGAGGCGAGGCTGACACCAGACTGACACCATCACGAGGCGAGGCTGACACCAGACTGACCCCATCACTAGGCGAGGCTGACACCAGACTGAAACCATCACGAGGCGAGGCTGACACCAGACTGACACCATCACGAGGCGAGGCTGACACCAGACTGACACCATCATGATGTGAGGCTGACATCAGACTGACCCCATCACGAGGCGAGACTGACACCGGACTGACCCCATCACGAGGTGAGGCTGACACCAGACTGACACCATCATGATGTGAGGCTGACACCAGACTGACCCCATCCTGAGGCGAGGCTGACACCAGACTGACACCATAATGATGTGAGGCTGAACCCAGACTGACCTCATCACGAGGCGAGACTGACACCAGACTGACCCCATCACGAGGCGAGACTGACACCAGACTGACCCCATCATGAGGCGAGGCTGACACTAGACTGACACCATCACGAGGCGAGACTGACACCAGACTGACCCCATCACGAGGCGAGGCTGACACCAGACTGACCCCATCACGAGGCGAGGCTGACACCAGACTGACCCCATCACGAGGCGAGATTGACACCAGACTGACCCCATCATGATGTGAGGCTGACACCAGACTGACCCCATGATGATGTGAGGCTGACACCAGACTGACCCCATCACGGGGCGAGGCTGACACCAGACTGACCCCATCACGAGGCGAGACTGACACCAGACTGACCCCATCACGAGGCGAGACTGACACCAGACTGACCCCATCATGATGTGAGGCTGACACCAGACTGACCCCATCACGAGTCGAGGCTGACACCAGACTGACCCCATCACGAGGTGAGGCTGACACCAGACTGACACCATCACGAGGCGAAGCTGACACCAGACTGACACCATCACGAGGCGAGGCCGACACCAGACTGCCCCCATCACTAGGTGAGGCTGACACCAGACTGACCCCTTCATGATATGAGGTTGACACCAGACTGACCCCATCACTAGGCGAGGCTGACACCAGACTGACCCCATCATGAGGCAAGGCTGACACCAGACTGACACCATCACGAGGCGAGGCTGACACCAGACTGACACCATCATGATGTGAGGCTGACACCAGACTGACCTCATCACGAGGCGAGGCTGGCACCAGTCTGACACCATCACGAGGCGAGGCTGACACCAGACTGACACCATCATGATGTGAGGCTGACACCATACTGACCCCATCACGAGGCGAGGGTGACACCAGACTGACCCTATCACGAGGCGAGGCTTACACCAGACTGACCCCATCACGAGGCGAGGCTTACACCAGACTGACCCCATCACGAGGCGAGGCTGACACCAGACTGACACCATTACGATGTGAGGCTGACACCAGACTGACCCCATCACGAGGCGAGGCTGACACCAGACTGACACCATCACGAGGCGAGGCTGACACCAGACTGACACCATCACGAGGCAAGGCTGACGCCAGACTGACCCCATCGCGAGGCGAGGCTGACACCTGACTGACACCATCACGATGTGAGGCTGACACCAGACTGACCCCATCACGAGGCGAGGCTGACACCAGACTGACCCCATCACGAGGCGAGGCTGACACCAGACTGACCCCAACACGAGGCAAGGGTGACACCAGACTGACCCCATCACGAGGCGAGGCTGACACCAGACTGACCCCATCACGAGGCGAGGCTGATACCAGACTGACACCATCATGATGTGAGACTGACACCAGACTGACCCCATCACGAGGCGAGGCTGACACCAGACTGACACCATAATGATGTGAGGCTGACACCAGACTGACCCCATCACGTGGTGAGGCTGAAACCAGACTGACCCCATCACGAGGCGAGGCTGACACCAGCCTGACACCATCATGATGTGAGGCTGACACCAGACTGACCCCATCACGTGGTGAGGCTGACACCAGACTGACCCCATCACGAGGCGAGGCTGACACCAGACTGACCCCATCACGAGGCGAGGCTGACACCAGACTGACCCCATCACGAGGTGAGGCTGACACCAGACTGAAACCATCACGAGGCGAGGCTGACACCAGACTGACACCATCACGAGCGATGCTGACACCAGACTGACCCCATCACTAGGCGAGGCTGACACCAGACTGACACCATCACGAGGCGAGGCTGACACCAGACTGACCCCATCACGAGGCGAGGCTGACACCAGACTGACCCCATCACGAGGCGAGGCTAACACCAGACTGACACCATCACGAGGCAAGGCTGACACCAGACTGACACCATCATGATGTGAGGCTGACACCAGACTGACCCCATCACGAGGCGAGACTGACACCAGACTGACCCCATCACGAGGCGAGGCTGATACCAGACTGACTCCATCACGGGGCGAGGCTGATACCAGACTGACCCCATCACGAAGCGAGACTGACACCAGACTGACCCCATCACGAGGCGAGACTGACACCAGACTGACCCCATCATGATGTGAGGCTGACACCAGACTGACCCCATCACGAGGCGAGGCTGACACCAGACTGACCCCATCACTAGGCGAGGCTGACACCAGACTGACCCCATCACGAGGCGAGGCTGACACCAGACTGACCCCATCATGATGTGAGGCTGACACCAGACTGACCCCATCACGAGGCGAGGCTGACACCAGACTGACCCCATCACAAGGCGAGACTGACATCGGACTGACCCCATCACGAGGTGAGGCTGACACCAGACTGACACCATCATGATGTGAGGCTGACACCAGACTGACCCCATCACGAGGCGAGGCTGACACCAGACTGACACCATCACGAGGCGATGCTGACACCAGACTGACACCATCATGATGTGAGGCTGACACCAGACTGACCCCATCACGAGGTGAGGCTGACACCAGACTGACCCCATCACGAGGCGAGGCTGACACCAGACTGACCCCATCATGAGGCGAGGCTGACACCAGACTGACACCATCATGATGTGAGGCTGACACCAGACTGACCCCATCGCGAGGCGAGGCTGACACCAGACTGACACCATCATGATGTGAGGCTGACACCAGACTGACCTCATCACGAGGCGAGGCCGACACCAGACTTACCCCATCACGAGGTGAGGCTGACACCAGACTGACACCATCACGAGGCGAGGCTGACACCAGACTGACACCATCACGAGGCGATGCTGACACCAGACTGACCCCATCACTAGGTGTGGCTGACTCCAGACTGACACCATCATGATGTGAGGCTGACACCAGACTGACCCCATCACGAGGCGAGACTGACACCAGACTGACCCCATCACGAGGCGAGACTGACACCAGACTGACCCCATCACGATGCGAGACTGACACCAGACTGACCTCATCACGAGGCGAGACTGACACCAGACTGACCCCAACACGAGGCGAGGCTGACACCAGACTGACCCCATCATGAGGCGAGGCTGACACTAGACGGACACCATCACGAGGCGAGACTGACACCAGACTGACCCTATCACTAGGCGAGGCTGACACCAGACTGACACCATCATGATGCGAGGCTGACACCAGACTGACCCCATCACGAGGCGAGACTGACACCAGACTGACCCCATCACGAGGCGAGACTGACACCAGACTGACCCCATCACGAGGCGAGGCTGACACCAGACTGACTCCATCACGGGGCGAGGCTGATACCAGACTGACCCCATCACAAAGCGAGACTGACGCCAGACTGACCCCATCACGAGGCGAGACTGACACCAGACTGACCCCATCATGATGTGAGGCTGACACCAGACTGACCCCATCACGAGGCGAGGCTGACACCTGACTGACACCATCACGAGGCGATGCTGACACCAGACTGACACCATCATGATGTGAGGCTGACACCAGACTGACCCCATCAAGAGGCGAGACTGACACCAGACTGACCCTATCACTAGGCGAGGCTGACACCAGACTGACACCATCACGAGACGAGGCTGACACCAGACTGACCCCATCACGAGGCGAGGCTGACACCAGACTTACCCCATCACGAGGCGAGGCTGACACCAGACTGACACCATCACGAGGCGAGGCTGACACCAGACTGACCCCATCATGAGGCGAGACTGACACCAGACTGACCCCATCACGAGGCGAGGCTGACACCAGACTGACACCATCACGAGGCGAGGCTGACACCAGACTGACACCATCACGAGGCAAGGGTGACACCAGACTGACCCCATCACGAGGCGAGGCTGACACCAGACTGACCCCATCACGAGGCGAGGCTGATACCAGACTGACACCATCATGATGTGAGACTGACACCAGACTGACCCCATCACGAGGCGAGGCTGACACCAGACTGACACCATAATGATGTGAGGCTGACACCAGACTGACCCCATCACGTGGTGAGGCTGACACCAGATTGACCCCATCACGAGGAGAGGCTGACACCAGACTGACCCCATCACGAGGCGAGGCTGACACCAGACTGACCCCATCACGAGGCGAGGCTGACACCAGACTGACCCCATCACGAGGCAAGGCTGACACCAGACTGACCCCATCACGAGGCGAGGCTGACACCAGACTGACACCATCACGAGTCGAGACTGACACCAGACTGACCCCATCACGAGGCGAGGCTAACACCAGACTGACACCATCATGATGTGAGGCTGACACCAGACTGACCTCATCACGAGGCGAGGCTGACACCAGACTGACCCCATCACGAGGCGAGGCTGACACCAGACTGACCCCATCATGAGGTGAGGCTGACACCAGACTGACACCATCATGATGTGAGGCTGACACCAGACTGACCTCATCACGAGGCGAGGCTGACACCAGACTGACCCCATCACAAGGTGAGGCTGACACCAGACTGACACCATCACGAGGCGAGGCTGACACCAGACTGACACCATCACGAGGCGATGCTGACACCAGACTGATCCCATCACTAGGCGAGGCTGACACCAGACTGACACCATCACGAGGCGAGGCTGACACCAGACTGACCCCATCACGAGGCGAGGCTGACACCAGACTGACCCCATCACGAGGCGAGGCTAACACCAAACTGACACCATCACGAGGCAAGGCTGACACCAGACTGACACCATCATGATGTGAGGCTGACACCAGACTGACCCCATCACGAGGCGAGACTGACACCAGACTGACCCCATCACGAGGCGAGGCTGACACCAGACTGACTCCATCACGGGGCGAGGCTGATACCAGACTGACCCCATCACAAAGCGAGACTGACACCAGACTGACCCCATCACGAGGCGAGACTGACACCAGACTGACCCCATCACGAGGCGAGACTGACACCAGACTGACCCCATCACGAGGCGAGGCTGACACCTGACTGACACCATCACGAGGCGATGCTGACACCAGACTGACACCATCATGATGTGAGGCTGACACCAGACTGACCCCATCAAGAGGCGAGACTGACACCAGACTGACCCTATCACTAGGCGAGGCTGACACCAGACTGACACCATCACGAGACGAGGCTGACACCAGACTGACCCCATCACGAGGCGAGGCTGACACCAGACTTACCCCATCACGATGCGATGCAGACACCAGACTGACCCCATAACGAGGCGAGGCTGACACCAGACTGACACCATCATGATGTGAGGCTGACACCAGACTGACACCATCACGAGACGAGGCTGACACCAGACTGACCCCATCACGAGGCGAGGCTGACACCAGACTTACCCCATCACGAGGCGAGGCTGACACCAGACTGACACCATCACGAGGCGAGGCTGACACCAGACTGACCCCATCATGAGGCGAGACTGACACCAGACTGACCCCATCACAAGGCGAGGCTGACACCAGACTGACACCATCACGAGGCGAGGCTGACACCAGACTGACCCCATCATGAGGCGAGACTGACACCAGACTGACCCCATCACAAGGCGAGGCTGACACCAGACTGACACCATCATGAGGCGAGGCTGACACCAGACTGACACCATCACGAGGCAAGGCTGACGCCAGACTGACCCCATCGCGAGGCGAGGCTGACACCTGACTGACACCATCACGATGTGAGGCTGACACCAGACTGACCCCATCACGAGGCGAGGCTGACACCAGACTGACCCCATCACGAGGCGAGGCTGCCACCAGACTGACCCCATCACGAGGCAAGGGTGACACCAGACTGACCCCATCACGAGGCGAGGCTGACACCAGACTGACACCATCATGATGTGAGGCTGACACCAGACTGACACCATCACGAGACGAGGCTGACACCAGACTGACCCCATCACGAGGTGAGGCTGACACCAGACTGAAACCATCACGAGGCGAGGCTGACACCAGACTGACACCATCATGAGGCGAGACTGACACCAGACTGACCCCATCACAAGGCGAGGCTGACACCAGACTGACACCATCACGAGGCGAGGCTGACACCAGACTGACACCATCACGAGGCAAGGCTGACGCCAGACTGACCCCATCGTGAGGCGAGGCTGACACCAGACTGACACCATCACGATGTGAGGCTGACACCAGACTGACCCCATCACGAGGCGAGGCTGACACCAGACTGACCCCATCACGAGGCGAGGCTGACACCAGACTGACCCCATCACGAGACAAGGGTGACACCAGACTGACCCCATCACGAGGCGAGGCTGACACCAGACTGACCCCATCACGAGGCGAGGCTGATACCAGACTGACACCATCATGATGTGAGACTGACACCAGACTGACCCCATCACGAGGCGAGGCTGACACCAGACTGACACCATAATAATGTGAGGCTGACACCAGACTGACCCCATCACGTGGTGAGGCTGACACCAGACTGACCCCATCACGAGGCGAGGCTGACACCAGACTGACACCATCATGATGTGAGGCTGACACCAGACTGACCTCATCACGAGGCGAGGCTGACACCAGACTGACCCCATCACGAGGCGAGGCTGACACCAGACTGACCCCATCATGAGGTGTTGCTGACACCAGACTGACACCATCATGATGTGAGGCTGACACCAGACTGACCCCATCATGAGGCAAGGCTGACACCAGACTGACACCATCATGATGTGAGGCTGACACCAGACTGACCTCATCACGAGGCGAGGCTGACACCAGACTGACACCATCACGAGGCGATGCTGACACCAGACTGACCCCATCACTAGGCGAGGCTGACACCAGACTGACACCATCACGAGGCGAGGCTGACACCAGACTGACACCATCACGAGGCGATGCTGACACCAGACTGACCCCATCACTAGGCGTGGCTGACACCAGACTGACACCATCATGATGTGAGGCTGACACCAGACTGACCCCATCACGAGGCGAGACTGACACCAGACTGACCCCATCACGAGGCGAGACTGACACCAGACTGACCCCATCACGAGGCAAGACTGACACCAGACTGACCCCCTCACGAGACGAGGCTGACACCAGACTGACCCCATTACGAGGCGAGGCTGACACCAGACTGACTCCATCACGAGGCGGGGCTGACACCAGACTGACCCCATCACGAGGCGAGGCTGACACCAGAATGACACCATCACGAGGCGAGGCTGACACCAGACTGACCCCATCACTAGGCGAGGCTGACACCAGACTGACCCCATCACGAGGCGAGGCTGACACCAGACTGACACCATCATGATGTGAGGCTGACATCAGACTGACCCCATCACGAGGTGAGGCTGACACCAGACTGACACCATCATAATGTGAGGCTGACACCAGACTGACCCCATCACGAGGCGAGGCTGACACCAGACTGACCCCATCATAAGGCGAGGCTGACACCAGACTGACACCATCATGATGTGAGGCTGACACCAGACTGACCCCATCCTGAGGTGAGGCTGACACCAGACTGACACTATCATGATGTGAGGCTGAATCCAGACTGACCTCATCACGAGGCGAGAATGACACCAGACTGACCCCATCACGAGGCGAGACTGACACCAGACTGACCCCATCATGAGGCGAGGCTGACACCAGACTGACCCCATCACGAGGCGAGACTGACACCAGACTGACCCCATGATGATGTGAGGCTGACACCAGACTGACCCCATCACGGGGCGAGGCTGACACCAGACTGACCCCATCACGAGACGTGGCTGACACCAGACTGACACCATCACTAGGCGAGGCTGACACCAGACTGACCCCATCACGAGGCGAGGCTGACACCAGACTGACCCCATCACGAGGCGAGGCTGACACCTGACTGACACCATCACGATGTGAGGCTGACACCAGACTGACCCCATCACGAGGCGAGGCTGACACCAGACTGACCCCATCACGAGGCGAGGCTGACACCTGACTGACACCATCACGATGTGAGGCTGACACCAGACTGACCCCATCACGAGGCGAGGCTGACACCAGACTGACCCCATCACGAGGCGAGGCTGACACCAGACTGACCCCATCACGAGGCGAGGCTGACACCAGACTGACACCATCACGAGTCGAGACTGACACCAGACTGACCCCATCACGAGGCGAGGCTAACACCAGACTGACACCATCATGATGTGAGGCTGACACCAGACTGACCTCATCACGAGGCGAGGCTGACACCAGACTGACCCCATCACGAGGCGAGGCTGACACCAGACTGACCCCATCATGAGGTGAGGCTGACACCAGACTGACACCATCATGATGTGAGGCTGACACCAGACTGACCCCATCACGAGGTGAGGCTGACACCAGACTGACACCATCATGATGTGAGGCTGACACCAGACTGACCCCATCACGAGGCGAGGCTGACACCAGACTGACCCCATCACGAGGCGAGGCTGACACCAGACTGACCCCATCACGAGGCGAGGCTGACACCAGACTGACCCCATCACGAGGCGAGACTGACACCGGACTGACCCCATCACGAGGCGAGGCTGAAACCGGACTGACCCCATCACGAGGTGAGGCTGACACCAGACTGACACCATCACGAGGCGAGACTGACACCGGACTGACCCCATTACGAGGCGAGGCTGACACCAGACTGACAGCATCACGATGTGAGGCTGACACCAGACTGACCCCATCAAGAGGCGAGACTGACACCAGACTGACCCCATCACGAGGCGAAGCTGACACCAGACTGAACCCATCACGAGGCGAGGCTGACACCAGACTGACCCCATCACGAGGCGAGGCTGACACCAGACTGACCCCATCACGAGGCGAGGCTGACACCAGACTGACCCCATCACGAGGCGAGGCTGACACCAGACTGAGACCATCACGAAGTGAGGCTTACACCAGACTGACACCATCACGAGGCGAGGCTGACACCAGACTGACCCCATCACGAGGCGAGGCTGACACCGGACTGATCCCACCACGAGGCGAGGCTGACACCAGACTGACACCATCATGATGTGAGGCTGACACCAGACTGACCCCATCACGAGGCGAGGCTGACACCAGACTGACCCTATCACTAGGCGAGGCTTATACCAGACTGACACCATCTCGAGGCGAGGCTGACACCAGACTGACCACATAACGAGGCGAGGCTGACACCAGACTGACCCCATCATGATGTGAGGCTGACACCAGTCTGACCCCATCACGAGGCGAGGCTGACACCTGACTGACCCCATCACGAGGCGAGGCTGACACCAGACTGACCCCATCACGAGGCGAGGCTGACACCAGACTGACCCCGTCACGGGGCGAGGCTGACACCAGACTGACCCCATCACGAGGCAAGGCTGACACCAGACTGACACCATCACGAGACGTGGCTGACACCAGACTGACCCCATCATGATGTGAGGCTGACACCAGACTGACCCCATCACTAGGCGAGGCTGACACCAGACTGACCCCATCACGAGGCGAGGCTGACACCAGTCTGACCCCATCACGAGGCGAGGCTGACACCAGACTGACCCCGTCACGGGGCGAGGCTGACACCAGACTGACCCCATCACGAGGCGAGGCTGACACCAGACTGACACCATCACGAGACGTGGCTGACACCAGACTGACCCCATCATGATGTGAGGCTGACACCAGACTGACCCCATCACTAGGCGAGGCTGACACCAGACTGACCCCATCACGAGGCGAGGCTGACACCAGACTGACCCCATCACGAGTCGAGGCTGACACCAGACTGACCCCATCACGAGACAAGGGTGACACCAGACTGACCCCATCACGAGGCGAGGCTGACACCAGACTGACCCCATCACGAGGCGAGGCTGATACCAGACTGACACCATCATGATGTGAGACTGACACCAGACTGACCCCATCACGAGGCGAGGCTGACACCAGACTGACACCATAATAATGTGAGGCTGACACCAGACTGACCCCATCACGTGGTGAGGCTGACACCAGACTGACCCCATCACGAGGCGAGGCTGACACCAGACTGACACCATCATGATGTGAGGCTGACACCAGACTGACCTCATCACGAGGCGAGGCTGACACCAGACTGACCCCATCACGAGGCGAGGCTGAAACCAGACTGACCCCATTATGAGGTGAGGCTGACACCAGACTGACACCATCATGATGTGAGGCTGACACCAGACTGACCCCATCATGAGGCAAGGCTGACACCAGACTGACACCATCATGATGTGAGGCTGACACCAGACTGACCTCATCACGAGGCGAGGCTGACACCAGACTGACCCCATCACGAGGTGAGGCTGACACCAGACTGACACCATCACGAGGCGAGGCTGACACCAGACTGACACCATCACGAGGCGATGCTGACACCAGACTGACACCATCATGATGTGAGGCTGACACAAGACTGACCCCATCACGAGGCGAGGCTGACACTAGACTGACCCCATCACGAGGCGAGGCTGACACAAGACTGACACCATCACGAGGCGAGGCTGACACTAGACTGACCCCATCACGAGGCGAGGCTGACACTAGACTGACCCCATCACGAGGCGATGCTGACACCAGACTGACCCCATCACGAGGCGAGGCTGACACGAGACTGACACCATCATGATGTGAGGCTGACACCAGACTGACCCCATCACAAGGCAAGGCTGACACCAGACTGACACCATCATGATGTGAGGCTGACACCAGACTGACCCCGTCACGAGGTGAGGCTGACACCAGACTGACACCATCACGAGGCGAGGCTGACACTAGACTGACACCATCACGAGGCAAGGCTGACACCAGACTGACCCCATCACGAGGAGAGGCTGACACCAGACTGACACCATCATGATGTGAAGCTGAAACCAGACTGACCCCATCACGAGGCGAGACTGACACCAGACTGACCCCATCACGAGGCGAGGCTGACACCGGACTGAAACCATCATGAAGTGAGGCTTACACCAGACTGAACCCATCACGAGGCGAGGCTGACACAGGACTGACCCTATCACTAGGCGAGGCTGACACCAGACTGACACCATCACGAGGCGAGGCTGACACCAGACTGACCCCGTCACGGAGCGAGGCTGACACCAGACTGACCCCATTACGAGGCGAGACTGACACCAGACTGACCCCATCACGAGGCGAGACTGACACCAGACTGACCCCATCATGATGTGAGGCTGACACCAGACTGACCCCATCACGAGGCGATGCTGACACCAGACTGACCCCATCACGAGGCGAGGCTGACACCAGACTGACCCCATCACGAGGCAAGGGTGACACCAGACTGACCCCATCACGCGGTGAGGCTGACACCAGACTGACACCATCACGAGGCGAGGCTGACACCAGACTGACACCATCACGAGGCGATGCTGACACCAGACTGACCCCATCACTAGGCGTGGCTGACACCAGACTGACACCATCATGATGCGAGGCTGACACCAGACTGACCCCATCACGAGGCGAGACTGACACCAGACTGACCCCATCACGAGGCGAGACTGACACCAGACTGACCCCATCACGAGGCAAGACTGACACCAGACTGACACCGTCACGAGGCGAGACTGACACCAGACTGACCCCCTCACGAGACGAGGCTGACACCAGACTGACCCCATTACGAGGCGAGGCTGACACCAGACTGACCCCATCACGAGGCGGGGCTGACACCAGACTGACCCCATCACGAGGCGAGGCTGACACCAGACTGACACCATCATGATGTGAGGATGACATCAGACTGACCCCATCATGAGGTGAGGCTGACACCAGACTGACACCATCATAATGTGAGGCTGACACCAGACTGACCCCATCACGAGGCGAGGCTGACACCAGACTGACCCCATCATAAGGCGAGGCTGACACCAGACTGACCCATCACGAGGCGAGACTGACTCCAGACTGACACCATCACGAGGCGAGACTGACACCAGACTGACCCCATCACGATGCGAGACTGACACCAGACTGACCCCATCACGAGGCGAGGCTGACACCAGACTGATCCCATTACGAGGCGAGGCTGACACCAGACTGACCCCATCACTAGGCAAGGCTGACACCAGACTGACCCCATCATGAGGCGAGGCTGACACCAGACTGACCCCATCACGAGGCGAGACTGACACCAGACTGACCCCATCACGAGGCGAGACTGACACCAGTCTGACCCCATCACGAGGCGAGACTGACACCAGACTGACCCCATCACGAGGCGAGGCTGACACCAGACTGATCCCATTACGAGGCGAGGCTGACACCAGACTGACCCCATCACTAGGCAAGGCTGACACCAGACTGACCCCATCATGAGGCGAGGCTGACACCAGACTGACACGATCACGAGGCGAGGCTGACACCAGACTGACACCATCATGATGTGATGCTGACACCAGACTGACCCCATCACTAGGCGAGGCTGACACCAGACTGACCCCATGACGAGGCGAGACTGACACCAGACTGACCCCATCATGTTGTGAGACTGACACCAGACTGACACCATCACGAGGCGAGGCTGACACCAGACTGACACCATCACGAGACGTGGCTGACACCAGACTGACCCCATCATGATGTGAGGCTGACACCAGACTGACCCCATCACTAGGCGAGGCTGACACCAGACTGACCCCATCACGAGGCGAGGCTGACACCAGACTGACCCCATCACGAGGCGAGACTGACACCAGACTGACCCCATCACGAGGCGAGACTGACACCAGACTGACCCCATCACGAGGTGAGGCTGACACCAGACTGACCCCATCACTAGGCGAGGCTGACACCAGACTGACACCATCACAAGGCGAAGCTGACACAAGATTGACACCATCATGATGTGAGGCTGACACCAGACTGAACCCGTCACGGGGAGAGGCTGACACCAGACTGACCCCATCACGGGGCGAGGCTGACACCAGACTGACCCCATCACGAGACTAAACTGACACCAGACTGACCCCATCAAGAGCCGAGGCTGACACCAGACTGACCCCATCACGAGGCGAGGCTTAAACCAGACTGAACCCGTCACGAGGCGAGACTGACTCCAGACTGACCCCATCATGTTGTGAGGCTGACACCAGACTGACCCCATCACGAGGCGATGCTGACACCAGACTGACGCCATCACGAGGCGAGACTGACACCAGACTGACCCCATCACGAGGCGAGACTGACTCCAGACTGACACCATCACGAGGCGAGACTGACACCAGACTGACACCATCACGAGGCGAGACTGACACCAGACTGACCCCATCATGAGGCGAGGCTGACACCAGACTGACCCCATCACGAGGCGAGGCTGACACCAGACTGACACCATCACGAGGCGAGGCTGACACCAGACTGACACCATCACGAGACGAGGCTGACACCAGACTGACACCATCGCGAGGCGAGGCTGACACCAGACTGACCCCATCACGAGGCGAGGCTGACACCAGACTGACCCCATCACGAAGCGAGGCTGACACCAGACTGACACCATCACAAGGCGAAGCTGACACAAGATTGACACCATCATGATGTGAGGCTGACACCAGACTGACCCCGTCACGGGGCGAGGCTGACACCAGACTGACCCCATCACGGGGCGAGGCTGACACCACACTGACCCCATCACGAGACGAGACTGACACCAGACTGACCCCATCAAGAGCCGAGGCTGACACCAGACTGACCCCATCACGAGGCGAGGCTGAAACCAGACTGAACCCGTCACGAGGCAAGGCTGACACCAGACTGACCCAATCACAAGGCGAGGCTGAAACCAGACTGACACCATCACGAGGCAAGGCTGACACCAGACTGACCCCATCAAGAGGCGAGACTGACACCGGACTGACCCCATCACGAGGCGAGGCTGACACCAGACTGACACCATCATGATGTGAGGCTGACACCAGACTGACCCCATCACGAGGTTAGGCTGACACCAGACTGACTCCATCACGAAGCGAGGCTGACACCAGACTGACCCCATCACGGGGCGAGACTGACACCAGACTAACCCCATCACGAGTCGAGACTGACACCAGACTGACCCCATCACGAGGCGAGGCTTAAACCAGACTGAACCCGTCACGAGGCAAGGCTGACACCAGACTGACCCAATCACAAGGCGAGGCTGAAACCAGACTGACACCATCACGAGGCGAGACTGACTCCAGACTGACCCCATCATGTTGTGAGGCTGACACCAGACTGACCCCATCACGAGGCGATTCTGACACCAGACTGACGCCATCACGAGGCGAGACTGACACCAGACTGACCCCATCACGAGGCGAGACTGACTCCAGACTGACACCATCACGAGGCGAGACTGACACCAGACTGACACCATCACGAGGCGAGACTGACACCAGACTGACCCCATCACGAGGCGAGGCTGACACCAGACTGACCCCATCACGAGGCGAGGCTGACACCAGACTGACACCATCACGAGGCGAGGCTGACATCAGACTGACACCATCACGAGACGAGGCTGACACCAGACTGACACCATCACGAGGCGAGGCTGACACCAGACTGACCCCATCACGAGGCGAGGCTGAAACCAGACTGAACCCGTCACGAGGCAAGGCTGACACCAGACTGACCCAATCACAAGGCGAGGCTGAAACCAGACTGACACCATCACGAGGCAAGGCTGACACCAGACTGACCCCATCAAGAGGCGAGGCTGACACCAGACTGATCCCATCACAAGGCGAGGCTGACACCAGGCTGACCCCATCACTAGGCAAGGCTGACACCAGACTGACCCCATCATGAGGCGAGGCTGACACCAGACTGACACGATCACGAGGCGAGGCTGACACCAAACTGACAACATCATGATGAGAGGCTGACACCAGACTGACCCCATGACGAGGCGAGACTGACTCCAGACTGACCCCATCATGTTGTGAGACTGACACCAGACTGACCCCATCACGAGGCGAGGCTGACACCAGACTGATCCCATCACGAGGCGAGGCTGACACCAGACTGACCCCATCACTAGGCGAGGCTGACACCAGACTGACCCCATCATGAGGCGAGGCTGACACCAGACTGACACGATCACGAGGCGAGGCTGACACCAGACTGACACCATCATGATGTGAGGGTGACACCAGACTGACCCCATCACTAGGCGAGGCTGACACCAGACTGACCCCATGACGAGGCGAGACTGACTCCAGACTGACCCCATCATGTTGTGAGGCTGACACCAGACTGACCCCATCACGAGGCGATGCTGACAGCAGACTGACGCCATCACGAGGCGAGACTGACTCCAGACTGACCCCATCATGTTGTGAGACTGACACCAGATTGACCCCATCACGAGGCGATGCTGACAGCAGACTGACGCCATCACGAGGCGAGACTGACACCAGACTGACCCCATCACGAGGCGAGACTGACAGCAGACTGACCCCATCACGGGACGAGGCTGACACCAGACTGACCCCATCACGAGGCGAGACTGACACCAGACTGACACCATCACGAGGCGAGGCTGACACCAGACTGACACCATCACGAGACGAGGCTGACACCAGACTGACACCATCACGAGGCGAGGCTGACACCAGACTGACCCCATCACGAGGCGAGGCTGACACCAGACTGACCCCATCACGAAGCGAGGCTGACACCAGACTGACACCATCACAAGGCGAAGCTGACACAAGATTGACACCATCATGATGTGAGGCTGACACCAGACTGACCCCGTCACGGGGCGAGGCTGACACCAGACTGAACCCATCACGGGGCGAGGCTGACACCAGACTGACCCCATCACGAGACGAGACTGACACCAGACTGACCCCATCAAGAGCCGAGGCTGACACCAGACTGACACCATCATAATGTGAGGCTGACACCAGACTGACCCCATCACGAGGCAAGACTGACACCAGACTGACCCCATCACGAGGCGAGACTGACACCAGACTGACCCCATCACGAGGCGAGACTGACACCAGACTGACCCCATCACGAGGCGAGGCTGACACCAGACTGACCCCATCACTAGGCGAGGCTGACACCAGACTGACCCCATCACGAGGCGAGGCTGACACCAGACTGACCCCATCACGAGGCGAGGCTGACACCAGACTGACCCCATCACGAAGCGAGGCTGACACCAGACTGACACCATCACAAGGCGAAGCTGACACAAGATTGACACCATCATGATGTGAGGCTGACACCAGACTGACCCCGTCACGGGGCGAGGCTGACACCAGACTGACCCCATCACGGGGCGAGGCTGACACCAGACTGACCCCATCACGAGACGAGACTGACACCAGACTGACCCCATCAAGAGCCGAGGCTGACACCAGACTGACCCCATCACGAGGCGAGGCTGAAACCAGACTGAACCCGTCACGAGGCAAGGCTGACACCAGACTGACCCAATCACAAGGCGAGGCTGAAACCAGACTGACACCATCACGAGGCAAGGCTGACACCAGACTGACCCCATCACGAGGCGAGACTGACACCGGACTGACCCCATCACGAGGCGAGGCTGACACCAGACTGACACCATCATGATGTGAGGCTGACACCAGACTGACCCCATCACGAGGCGAGGCTGACACCAGACTGACCCCATCACAAGGCGAGACTGACACCAGACTGACCCCATCACGAGGCGAGACTGACACCAGACTGACCCCATTACGAAGCGAGGCTGACACCAGACTGACCCCATCACGAGGCGAGGCTGACACCAGACTGACCCCATCACGAGGCGAGGCTGACACCAGACTGACCCCCTCACGAGGCGAGTCTGACACCAGACTGACCCCGTCACGAGGCGGGGCTGACACCAGACTGACCCCATCACATGGCGAGGCTGACACTAGTCTGACCCCATCACGAGGCGAGACTGACACCAGACTGACCCCATCACGAGGCGAGACTGACTCCAGACTGACCCCATCATGATGTGAGGCTGACACCAGACTGACCCCATCACGAGGCGATGCTGACACCAGACTGACCCCATAGCGAGGCGAGGCTGACACCAGACTGACCCCATCACGAGGCGAGGCTGACACCAGCCTGACCCCATCACGAGGCGAGGCTGACACCAGACTGACCCCATCACGAGGCAAGACTGACACCAGACTTACCCCATCACGAGGCGAGGCTGACACCAGACTGACACCATCACAAGGCGAAGCTGACACCAGACTGACACCATCATGATGTGAGGCTGACACCAGACTGACCCCGTCACGGGGCGAGGCTGACACCAGACTGACCCCATCACGAGGCGAGGCTGACACCAGACTGACGCCATCACGAGGCGAGGCTGACACCAGACTGACACCATCATGATGTGAGGCTGACACCAGACTGACCCCATCACGAGGCGAGGCTGACACCAGACTGACCCCATCATGAGGCGAGGCTGACACCAGACTGACACCATCTTGATGTGAGGCTGACACCAGACTGACCCCATCACGAGGCGAGGCTGACACCAGACTGACACCATCATGATGTGAGGCTGACACCAGACTGACCTCATCACGAGGCGGGGCTGACACCAGACGGACACCATCACGAGGCGAGACTGAAACCAGACTGACACCATCACGAGGCGAGGCTGACACCAGACTGACCCCATCACGAGGCGAGGCTGACACCAGACTGACACCATCATGATGTGAGGCTGACACCAGACTGACCCCATCACGAGGCGAGACTGACACCAGACTGACCCCATCTCGAGGCGAGGCTGACACCAGACTGACACCATCATGATGTGAGGCTGACACCAGACTGACCTCATCACGAGGCGAGGCTGACACCAGACTGACACCATCACGAGGCGAGGCTGACACCAGACTGACACCATCATGATGTGAGGCTGACACCATACTGACCCCATCACGAGGCGAGGGTGACACCAGACTGACACCATTACGATGTGAGGCTGACACCAGACTGACCCCATCACGAGGCGAGGCTGACACCAGACTGACACCATTACGATGTGAGGCTGACACCAGACTGACCCCATCACGAGGCGAGGCTGACACCAGACTGACACCATCACGTGGTGAGGCTGACACCAGACTGACCCCATCACGAGGCGAGGCTGACACCAGCCTGACACCATCATGATGTGAGGCTGACACCAGCCTGACACCATCATGATGTGAGGCTGACACCAGACTGACCCCATCACGTGGTGAGGCTGACACCAGACTGACCCCATCACGAGGCGAGGCTGACACCAGACTGACCTCATCACGAGGCGAGGCTGACACCAGACTGACCCCATCACGAGGCGAGGCTGACACCAGACTGACCCCATCACGAGGCGAGACTGACACCAGACTGACTCCATCACGGGGCGAGGCTGATACCAGACTGACCCCATCACGAAGCGAGACTGACACCAGACTGACCCCATCACGAGGCGAGACTGACACCAGACTGACCCCATCATGATGTGAGGCTGACACCAGACTGACCCCATCACGAGGCGAGGCTGACACCAGACTGACCCCATCACGAGGTGAGGCTGACACCAGACTGACACCATCACGAGGCGAGGCTGACACCAGACTGACACCATCACGAGGCGATGCTGACACCAGACTGACCCCATCACTAGGCGAGGCTGACACCAGACTGACACCATCACGAGGCTAGGCTGACACCAGACTGACCCCATCACGAGGCGAGGCTGACACCAGACTGACCCCATCACGAGGCGAGGCTAACACCAGACTGACACCATCACGAGGCAAGGCTGACACCAGACTGACACCATCATGATGTGAGGCTGACACCAGACTGACCCCATCACGAGGCGAGACTGACACCAGACTGACCCCATCACGAGGCAAGACTGACACCAGACTGAACCCATCACGAGGCGAGGCTGACACCAGACTGACCCCATCACGAGGCGAGGCTGACACCAGACTGACACCATCACGATGTGAGGCTGACACGAGACTGACACCATCACGAGGCGAGGCTGACACCAGACTGACCCTATCACTAGGCGAGGCTGACACCAGACTGACCCCATCACGAGGCGAGGCTGACACCAGACTGACCCCATCACGAAGCGAGGCTGACACCAGACTGACCACATCACGAGGCGAGGCTGACACCTGACTGACACCATCATGATGTGAGGCTGACACCAGACTGACCCCATCACTAGGCGAGGCTGACACCAGACTGACGCCATCACGAGGCGAGGCTGACACCAGACTGACCCCATCACGAGGCGAGGCTGACACCAGACTGACCCCATCACGAGGCGAGACTGACACCGGACTGACCCCATCACGAGGCGAGGCTGACACCGGACTGACCCCATCACGAGGTGAGGCTGACACCAGACTGACCCCATCACGAGGCAAGACTGACACCGGACTGACCCCATCACGAGGCGAGGCTGACACCAGACTGACACCATCATGATGTGAGGCTGACACCAGACTGACCCCATCACTAGGCGAGGCTGACACCTGACTGACGCCATCACGAGGCGAGGCTGACACCAGACTGACCCCATCACGAGGCGAGACTGACACCGGACTGACCCCATCACGAGGCGAGGCTGACACCGGACTGACCCCATCACGAGGTGAGGCTGACACCAGACTGACCCCATCACGAGGCGAGACTGACACCGGACTGACCCCATCACGAGGCGAGGCTGACACCAGACTGACACCATCATGATGTGAGGCTGACACCAGACTGACCCCATCACGAGGCAAGGCTGACACCAGACTGACCCTATCACTAGGCGAGGCTGACACCAGACAGACCCCATCACGAGGCGAGACTGACACAGACTGACCCCATCTCGAGGCGAGGCTGACACCAGACTGACACCATCATGATGTGAGGCTGACACCAGACTGACCTCATCACGAGGCGAGGCTGACACCAGACTGACACCATCACGAGGCGAGGCTGACACCAGACTGACACCATCATGATGTGAGGCTGACACCATACTGACCCCATCACGAGGCGAGGGTGACACCAGACTGACACCATTACGATGTGAGGCTGACACCAGACTGACCCCATCACGAGGCGAGGCTGACACCAGACTGACACCATTACGATGTGAGGCTGACACCAGACTGACCCCATCACGAGGCGAGGCTGACACCAGACTGACACCATCACGTGGTGAGGCTGACACCAGACTGACCCCATCACGAGGCGAGGCTGACACCAGCCTGACACCATCATGATGTGAGGCTGACACCAGCCTGACACCATCATGATGTGAGGCTGACACCAGACTGACCCCATCACGTGGTGAGGCTGACACCAGACTGACCCCATCACGAGGCGAGGCTGACACCAGACTGACCTCATCACGAGGCGAGGCTGACACCAGACTGACCCCATCACGAGGCGAGGCTGACACCAGACTGACCCCATCACGAGGCGAGACTGACACCAGACTGACTCCATCACGGGGCGAGGCTGATACCAGACTGACCCCATCACGAAGCGAGACTGACACCAGACTGACCCCATCACGAGGCGAGACTGACACCAGACTGACCCCATCATGATGTGAGGCTGACACCAGACTGACCCCATCACGAGGCGAGGCTGACACCAGACTGACCCCATCACGAGGTGAGGCTGACACCAGACTGACACCATCACGAGGCGAGGCTGACACCAGACTGACACCATCACGAGGCGATGCTGACACCAGACTGACCCCATCACTAGGCGAGGCTGACACCAGACTGACACCATCACGAGGCTAGGCTGACACCAGACTGACCCCATCACGAGGCGAGGCTGACACCAGACTGACCCCATCACGAGGCGAGGCTAACACCAGACTGACACCATCACGAGGCAAGGCTGACACCAGACTGACACCATCATGATGTGAGGCTGACACCAGACTGACCCCATCACGAGGCGAGACTGACACCAGACTGACCCCATCACGAGGCAAGACTGACACCAGACTGAACCCATCACGAGGCGAGGCTGACACCAGACTGACCCCATCACGAGGCGAGGCTGACACCAGACTGACCCCATCACGAGGCGAGGCTGACACCAGACTGACCCCATCACGAGGCGAGGCTGACACCAGACTGACCCCATCACGAGGCGAGGCTGACACCAGACTGACACCATCACGATGTGAGGCTGACACGAGACTGACACCATCACGAGGCGAGGCTGACACCAGACTGACCCTATCACTAGGCGAGGCTGACACCAGACTGACCCCATCACGAGGCGAGGCTGACACCAGACTGACCCCATCACGAAGCGAGGCTGACACCAGACTGACCACATCACGAGGCGAGGCTGACACCTGACTGACACCATCATGATGTGAGGCTGACACCAGACTGACCCCATCACTAGGCGAGGCTGACACCAGACTGACGCCATCACGAGGCGAGGCTGACACCAGACTGACCCCATCACGAGGCGAGGCTGACACCAGACTGACCCCATCACGAGGCGAGACTGACACCGGACTGACCCCATCACGAGGCGAGGCTGACACCGGACTGACCCCATCACGAGGTGAGGCTGACACCAGACTGACCCCATCACGAGGCAAGACTGACACCGGACTGACCCCATCACGAGGCGAGGCTGACACCAGACTGACACCATCATGATGTGAGGCTGACACCAGACTGACCCCATCACTAGGCGAGGCTGACACCTGACTGACGCCATCACGAGGCGAGGCTGACACCAGACTGACCCCATCACGAGGCGAGACTGACACCGGACTGACCCCATCACGAGGCGAGGCTGACACCGGACTGACCCCATCACGAGGTGAGGCTGACACCAGACTGACCCCATCACGAGGCGAGACTGACACCGGACTGACCCCATCACGAGGCGAGGCTGACACCAGACTGACACCATCATGATGTGAGGCTGACACCAGACTGACCCCATCACGAGGCAAGGCTGACACCAGACTGACCCTATCACTAGGCGAGGCTGACACCAGACAGACCCCATCACGAGGCGAGGCTGACATCAGACTGACACCATCACGAGGCAAGGCTGACACCAGACTGAACCCATCACGAGGCGAGGCTGACACCAGACTGACCCCATCACGAGGCGAGGCTGACACCAGACTGACCCCATCACGAGGCGAGGCTGACACCAGACTGACCCCATCATGAGGCGAGGCTGACATCAGACTGACACCATCACGAGGCAAGGCTGACACCAGACTGAACCCATCACGAGGCGAGGCTGACACCAGACTGACCCCATCACGAGGCGAGGCTGACACCAGACTGACCCCATCACGAGGCGAGGCTGACACCAGACTGACCCCATCATGAGGCGAGGCTGACACCAGACTGACCCCATCACGAGGCGAGGCTGACACCAGACTGACCCCATCACGAGGCGAGGCTGACACCAGACTGACACCATCACGATGTGAGGCTGACACGAGACTGACACCATCACGAGGCGAGGCTGACACCAGACTGACAGCATCACGATGTGAGGCTGAAACCAGACTGACCCCATCAAGAGGCGAGACTGACACCAGACTGACCCCTTCACGAGGCGAGACTGACACCAGACTGACCCCATCACGGGACGAGGCTGACACCAGACTGACCCCATCACGAGGCGAGACTGACACCAGACTGACACCATCACGAGGCGAGACTGACACCAGACTGACCCCATCACGAGGCGAGGCTGACACCAGACTGACCCCATCACGATGTGAGACTGACACCAGACTGACCCCATCACGAGGCGAGGCTGACACCAGACTGACCCCATCACGAGGCGAGGCTGACACCAGACTGACACCATCATGATGTGAGGCTGACACCAGACTGACCCCAGCACGAGGCGAGGCTGACACCAGACTGACACCATCACGAGGCGAGGCTGTCACCAGACTGACAACATCCAGAGGCGAGGCTGACACCAGACTGACACCATCACGAGGCGAGGCTGACACCACACTGACCCCATCACGAGGCGAGGCTGACACGTGACTGACACCATCATGATGTGAGGCTGACACCAGACTGACCCCATCACGAGGCGAGGCTGACACCAGACTGACCCTATCACTAGGCGAGGCTGACACCAGACTGACACCATCACGAGGCGAGCCTGACACCAGACTGACCCTATCACTAGGCGAGGCTGACACCAGACTGACACCATTACGAGGCGAGGCTGACACCAGACTGACCCCATCACGAGGCGAGGCTGACACCAGACTGACCCCATCACGATGTGAGACTGACACCAGACTGACCCCATCACAAGGAGAGACTGACACCAGACTGACCCCATCACGGGGCGAGGCTGACACCAGACTGACCCCATCACGAGACGAGACTGACACCAGACTGACCCCATCAAGAGGCGAGGCTGACACGAGACTGACCCCATCACGAGGCGAGGCTGACACCAGACTGACCCCATCACGAGGCGAGGCTGACACCAGACTGACACCATCACGAGGCGAGACTGACACCAGACTTACACCATCACTAGACAAGGCTGACACCAGACTGACCCCATCACGATGTGAGGCTGACACCAGACTGACACCATCACGAGGCGAGGCTGACACCAGACTGACCCCATCACGAGGCGAGGCTGACACCAGA
Source organism: Staurois parvus (assembly GCF_062004578.1). Lineage (NCBI taxonomy): Eukaryota > Metazoa > Chordata > Amphibia > Anura > Ranidae > Staurois > Staurois parvus. Next base: position 334,867 of record NW_028320410.1, on the reverse strand, counting down.
CTGACCCCATCACGAGGCGAGTATGACACCAGACTGACCCCATCACGAGGCGAGGCTGACACCAGACTGACCCCATCATGAGGAGAGGCTGATACCAGACTGACCCCATCACGAGGCGAGGCTGACACGTGACTGACACCATCATGATGTGAGGCTGACACCATCACGAGGCGAGGCTGACACCAGACTGACCCTATCACTAGGCGAGGCTGACACCAGACTGACACCATCACGAGGCGAGCCTGAAACCAGACTGACCCTATCACTAGGCGAGGCTGACACCAGACTGACACCATCACGAGGCGAGGCTGACACCAGACTGACCCCATCACGAGGCGAGGCTGACATCAGACTGACCCCATCACGATGTGAGACTGACACCAGACTGACCCCATCACAAGGAGAGACTGACACCAGACTGACCCCATCACGGGGCGAGGCTGACACCAGACTGACCCCATCACGAGACGAGACTGACACCAGACTGACCCCATCAAGAGGCGAGGCTGACACGAGACTGACCCCATCACGAGGCGAGGCTGACACCAGACTGACCCCATCACGAGGCGAGGCTGACACCAGACTGACACCATCACGAGGCGAGACTGACACCAGAATTACACCATCACTAGACAAGGCTGACACCAGACTGACCCCATCACGATGTGAGGCTGACACCAGACTGACACCATCACGAAGCGAGGCTGACATCAGACTGACCCCATCACGAGGCGAGGCTGACACCAGACTGACCCCATCACGAGGCGAGTTTGACACCAGACTGACCCCATCACGAGGCGAGGCTGACACCAGACTGACCCCATCACGAGGAGAGGCTGACACCAGACTGACACCATCACGAGGCGAGACTGACACCAAACTGACACCATCACGAGGCGAGGCTGACCCCAGACTGACACCATCATGATGTGAGGCTGACACCAGACTGACCCCATCACGAGGCGAGGCTGACACCAGACTGACACCATCATGATGTGAGGCTGACACCAGACTGACCCCATCACGAGGCGAGGCTGACAACAGACTTACACCATCACGAGGCGAGGCTGACACCAGACTGACACCATCATGATGTGAGGCTGACACCAGACTGACCCCATCACGAGGCGAGGCTGACACCAGACTGACACCATCACGAGGCGAGGCTGACACAAGACTGACCCCATCACGAGGCGAGGCTGACACCAGACTGACCCCATCACGAGGCGAGGCTGACACCAGACTGACCCCATTACGAGGCGAGACTGACACCAGACTGACCCCATCACGAGGCGAGACTGACACCGGACTGACCCTAGCACGATGCGAGGCTGACACCAGACTGACACCATCACAAGGCGAGGCTGACACCAGACTGACATCATCACGAGGCGAGGCTGACACCAGACTGACCCCATCACGATGCGAGACTGTCACCAGACTGACACCGTCACGAGGCGAGACTGACCCCAGACTGACCCCCTCATGAGGCGAGGCTGACACCAGACTGACCCCATTACGAGGCGAGGCTGACACCAGACTGACCCCATCACGAGGCGGGGCTGACACCAGACTGACCCCATCACGAGGCGAGGCTGACACCAGACTGACACCATCACGAGGCGAGGCTGACACCAGACTGACCCCATCACTAGGCGAGGCTGACACCAGACTGACCCCATCACGAGGCGAGGCTGACACCAGACTGACACCATCACGAGGCGAGGCTGACACCAGACTGACACCATCATGATGTGAGGCTGACATCAGACTGACCCCATCACGAGGCGAGACTGACACCGGACTGACCCCATCACGAGGTGAGGCTGACACCAGACTGACACCATCATGATGTGAGGCTGACACCAGACTGACCCCATCACGAGGTGAGGCTGACACCAGACTGACCCCATCACGAGGCGAGGCTGACACCAGACTGGCCCCATCATGAGGCGAGGCTGACACCAGACTGACACCATCATGATGTGAGGCTGACACCAGACTGACTCCATCCTGAGGCGAGGCTGACACCAGACTGACACCATCATGATGTGAGGCTGAACCCAGACTGACCTCATCACAAGGCGAGACTGACACCAGACTGACCCCATCACGAGGCGAGGCTGACACCAGACTGACCCCATCACGAGGCGAGGCTGACACCAGACTGACACCATAACGAGGCGAGGCTGACACCAGACTGACACCATCATGATGTGAGGCTGACACCAGACTGACCCCATCACGCATCACGAGTCGAGACTGACACCAGTCTGACCCCATCACGAGGCGAGACTGACACCAGACTGACCCCATCACGAGGCGAGGCTGACACCAGACTGACCCCATCACGGGGCGAGGCTGACACCAGACTGACCCCATCACGAGGCGAGACTGACACCAGACTGACCCCATCAAGAGGCGAGACTGACACCAGACTGACCCCATCACGAGGCGAGACTGACACCAGACTGACCCCATGATGATGTGAGGCTGACACCAGACTGACCCCATCACGGGGCGAGGCTGACACCAGACTGACCCCATCATGATGTGAGGCTGACACCAGACTGACCCCATCACGAGTCGAGGCTGACACCTGACTGACACCATCATGATGTGAGGCTGACACCAGACTGACCTCATCACGAGGCGGGGCTGACACCAGACGGACACCATCACGAGGCGAGACTGAAACCAGACTGATACCATCACGAGACGAGGCTGACACCAGACTGACCCCATCACGAGGCGAGGCTGACACCAGACTGACACCATCATGATGTGAGGCTGACACCAGACTGACCCCATCACGAGGCGAGACTGACACCAGACTGACCCCATCTCGAGGCGAGGCTGACACCAGACTGACATCATCATGATGTGAGGCTGACACCAGACTGACCTCATCACGAGGCGAGGCTGACACCAGACTGACACCATCACGAGGCGAGGCTGACACTAGACTGACACCATCATGATGTGAGGCTGACACCATACTGACCCCATCACGAGGCGAGGGTGAAACCAGACTGACCCTATCACGAGGCGAGGCTTACACCAGACTGACCCCATCACGAGGCGAGGCTGACACCAGACTGACACCATTACGATGTGAGGCTGACACCAGACTGACCCCATCACGAGGCGAGGCTGACACCAGACTGACAGCATCACGATGTGAGGCTGAAACCAGACTGACCCCATCAAGAGGCGAGACTGACACCAGACTGACCCCTTCACGAGGCGAGACTGACACCAGACTGACCCCATCACGGGACGAGGCTGACACCAGACTGACCCCATCACGAGGCGAGACTGACACCAGACTGACACCATCACGAGGCGAGACTGACACCAGACTGACCCCATCACGAGGCGAGGCTGACACCAGACTGACCCCATCACGATGTGAGACTGACACCAGACTGACCCCATCACGATGCGATGCTGACACCAGACTGACCCCATCACGAGGCGAGACTGACACCAGACTGACCCCATCACGAGGCGAGGCTGACACCAGACTGACACCATCATGATGTGAGGCTGACACCAGACTGACCCCATCACGAGGCGAGGCTGACACCAGACTGACACTATCACTAGGTGAGGCTGACACCAGACTGACACCATCTCGAGGCGAGGCTGACACCAGACTGACCCCATCACGAGGCGAGGCTGACACCAGACTGACCCCATCACGAGGCGAGGCTGACACCAGACTGACCCCATCACGAGGCGAGGCTGACACCAGACTGACACCATCATGATGTGAGGCTGACACCAGACTGACAACATCCAGAGGCGAGGCTGACACCAGACTGACACCATCACGAGGCGAGGCTGACACCACACTGACCCCATCACGAGGCGAGGCTGACACGTGACTGACACCATCATGATGTGAGGCTGACACCAGACTGACCCCATCACGAGGCGAGGCTGACACCAGACTGACCCTATCACTAGGCGAGGCTGACACCAGACTGACACCATCACGAGGCGAGCCTGACACCAGACTGACCCTATCACTAGGCGAGGCTGACACCAGACTGACACCATCACGAGGCGAGGCTGACACCAGACTGACCCCATCACGAGTCGAGGCTGACACCAGACTGACCCCATCACGATGTGAGACTGACACCAGACTGACCCCATCACAAGGAGAGACTGACACCAGACTGACCCCATCACGGGGCGAGGCTGACACCAGACTGACCCCATCACGAGACGAGACTGACACCAGACTGACCCCATCAAGAGGCGAGGCTGACACGAGACTGACCCCATCACGAGGCGAGGCTGACACCAGACTGACCCCATCACGAGGCGAGGCTGACACCAGACTGACACCATCACGAGGCGAGACTGACACCAGACTTACACCATCACTAGACAAGGCTGACACCAGACTGACCCCATCACGATGTGAGGCTGACACCAGACTGACACCATCACGAGGCGAGGCTGACACCAGACTGACCCCATCACGAGGCGAGGCTGACACCAGACTGACCCCATCACGAGGCGAGGCTGACACCAGACTGACCCCATCACGAGGCGAGGCTGACACCAGACTGACCCCATCACGAGGCGAGGCTGACACCAGACTGACCCCATCACGAGGAGAGGCTGACACCAGACTGACCCCATCACGAGGCGAGGCTGACACGTGACTGACACCATCATGATGTGAGGCTGACACCAGACTGACACCATCACGAGGCGAGGCTGACACCAGACTGACCCTATCACTAGGCGAGGCTGACACCAGACTGACACCATCACAAGGCGAGCCTGACACCAGACTGACCCTATCACTAGGCGAGGCTGACACCAGACTGACACCATCACGAGGCGAGGCTGACACCAGACTGACCCCATCACGATGTGAGACTGACACCAGACTGACCCCATCACAAGGAGAGACTGACACCAGACTGACCCCATCACGGGGCGAGGCTGACACCAGACTGACCCCATCACGAGACGAGACTGACACCAGACTGACCCCATCAAGAGGCGAGGCTGACACGAGACTGACCCCATCACGAGGCGAGGCTGACACCAGACTGACCCCATCACGAGGCGAGGCTGACACCAGACTGACACCATCACGAGGCGAGACTGACACCAGAATTACACCATCACTAGACAAGGCTGACACCAGACTGACCCCATCACGATGTGAGGCTGACACCAGACTGACACCATCACGAAGCGAGGCTGACACCAGACTGACCCCATCACGAGGCGAGGCTGACACCAGACTGACCCCATCACGAGGAGAGGCTGACACCAGACTGACACCATCACGAGGCGAGACTGACACCAGACTGACACCATCACGAGGCGAGGCTGACCCCAGACTGACACCATCATGATGTGAGGCTGACACCAGACTGACCCCATCACGAGGCGAGGCTGACACCAGACTGACACCATCATGATGTGAGGCTGACACCAGACTGACCCCATCACGAGGCGAGGCTGACAACAGACTTACACCATCATGAGGCGAGGCTGACACCAGACTGACACCATCATGATGTGAGGCTGACACCAGACTGACCCCATCACGAGGCGAGGCTGACACCAGACTGACACCATCATGATGTGAGGCTGACACCAGACTGACCCCATCACGAGGCGAGACTGACACCAGACTGACACCATCACGAGGCGAGGCTGACACAAGACTGACCCCATCACGAGGCGAGGCTGACACCAGACTGACCCCATCACGAGGCGAGGCTGACACCAGACTGACCCCATTATGAGGCGAGACTGACACCAGACTGACCCCATCACGAGGCGAGACTGACACCGGACTGACCCTAGCACGATGCGAGGCTGACACCAGACTGACACCATCACAAGGCGAGGCTGACACCAGACTGACATCATCACGAGGCGAGGCTGACACCAGACTGACCCCATCACGAGGCGAGGCTGACACCAGACTGATCCCATCACGAGGCGAGGCTGACACCAGACTGACCCCATCACGAGGCGAGGCTGACAACAGACTTACACCATCACGAGGCGAGGCTGACACCAGACTGACACCATCATGATGTGAGGCTGACACCAGACTGACCCCATCACGAGGCGAGGCTGACACCAGACTGACACCATCATGATGTGAGGCTGACACCAGACTGACCCCATCACGAGGCGAGACTGACACCAGACTGACACCATCACGAGGCGAGGCTGACACAAGACTGACCCCATCACGAGGCGAGGCTGACACCAGACTGACCCCATCACGAGGCGAGGCTGACACCAGACTGACCCCATTACGAGGCGAGACTGACACCAGACTGACCCCATCACGAGGCGAGACTGACACCGGACTGACCCTAGCACGATGCGAGGCTGACACCAGACTGACACCATCACAAGGCGAGGCTGACACCAGACTGACATCATCACGAGGCGAGGCTGACACCAGACTGACCCCATCACGAGGCGAGGCTGACACCAGACTGATCCCATCACGAGGCGAGGCTGACACCAGACTGACCCCATCACGAGGCGAGGCTGACACCAGACTGACACCATCACGATGTGAGGCTGACACCAGACTGACCCCATCACGAGGCGAGGCTGACACCAGACTGACACCATCATGAGGCGAGGCTGACACCAGACTGACACCATCCAGAGGCGAGGCTGACACCAGACTGACCCCATCACGAGGCGAGGCTGACACCAGACTGACCCTATCACTAGGCGAGGCTGACACCAGACTGACACCATCACGAGGCGAGCCTGACACCAGACTGACCCTATCACTAGGCGAGGCTGACACCAGACTGACACCATCACGAGGCGAGGCTGACACCAGACTGACCTCATCACGAGGCGAGGCTGACATCAGACTGACCCCATCACGATGTGAGACTGACACCAGACTGACCCCATCACAAGGAGAGACTGACACCAGACTGACCCCATCACGAGGCGAGGCTGACACCAGACGGACACCATCACGATGTGAGACTGACACCAGACTGATCCCATCACAAGGAGAGACTGACACCAGACTGACCCCATCACGGGGCGAGGCTGACACCAGACTGACCCCATCACGAGGGGAGGCTGACACCAGACTGACCCCATCACGAGGCGAGGTTGACACCAGACTGACCCCATCACGAGGCGCGGCTGACACCTGACTGACACCATCACGAGGCGAGGCTGACACCAGACTGACACCATCATGATGTGAGGCTGACATAAGACTGACCCCATCACGAGGCGAGGCTGACACCAGACTGACCCCATTGCGAGGCCAGGCTGACACCAGACTGACACCATCACGAGGCGAGGCTGACACCAGACTGACCCCATCACGATGCGAGACTGTCACCAGACTGACACCGTCACGAGGCGAGACTGACCCCAGACTGACCCCCTCACGAGGCGAGGCTGACACCAGACTGACCCCATTACGAGGCGAGGCTGACACCAGACTGACCCCATCACGAGGCGGGGCTGACACCAGACTGACCCCATCACGAGGCGAGGCTGACACCAGACTGACACCATCACGAGGCGAGGCTGACACCAGACTGACCCCATCACTAGGCGAGGCTGACACCAGACTGACCCCATCACGAGGCGAGGCTGACACCAGACTGACACCATCACGAGGCGAGGCTGACACCAGACTGACACCATCATGATGTGAGGCTGACACCAGACTGACCCCATCACGAGGTGAGGCTGACACCAGACTGACCCCATCACGAGGCGAGGCTGACACCAGACTGGCCCCATCATGAGGCGAGGCTGACACCAGACTGACACCATCATGATGTGAGGCTGACACCAGACTGACTCCATCCTGAGGCGAGGCTGACACCAGACTGACACCATCATGATGTGAGGCTGAACCCAGACTGACCTCATCACGAGGCGAGACTGACACCAGACTGACCCCATCACGAGGCGAGGCTGACACCAGACTGACCCCATCACGAGGCGAGGCTGACACCAGACTGACACCATAACGAGGCGAGGCTGACACCAGACTGACACCATCATGATGTGAGGCTGACACCAGACTGACCCCATCACGCATCACGAGTCGAGACTGACACCAGACTGACCCCATCACGAGGCGAGACTGACACCAGACTGACCCCATCACGAGGCGAGGCTGACACCAGACTGACCCCATCACGGGGCGAGGCTGACACCAGACTGACCCCATCACGAGGCGAGACTGACACCAGACTGACCCCATCAAGAGGCGAGACTGACACCAGACTGACCCCATCACGAGGCGAGACTGACACCAGACTGACCCCATGATGATGTGAGGCTGACACCAGACTGACCCCATCACGGGGCGAGGCTGACACCAGACTGACCCCATCACGAGGCGAGACTGACACCAGACTGACCCCATCACGAGGCGAGACTGACACCAGACTGACCCCATCATGATGTGAGGCTGACACCAGACTGACCCCATCACGAGTCGAGGCTGACACCTGACTGACACCATCATGATGTGAGGCTGACACCAGACTGACCTCATCACGAGGCGGGGCTGACACCAGACGGACACCATCACGAGGCGAGACTGAAACCAGACTGACACCATCACGAGACGAGGCTGACACCAGACTGACCCCATCACGAGGCGAGGCTGACACCAGACTGACACCATCATGATGTGAGGCTGACACCAGACTGACCCCATCACGAGGCGAGACTGACACCAGACTGACCCCATCTCGAGGCGAGGCTGACACCAGACTGACATCATCATGATGTGAGGCTGACACCAGACTGACCTCATCACGAGGCGAGGCTGACACCAGACTGACACCATCACGAGGCGAGGCTGACACTAGACTGACACCATCACGAGGCGAGGCTGACACCAGACTGACCCCATCACGAGGCGAGGCTGACACCAGACTGACACCATCACGAGGCGAGGCTGACACCAGACTGACACCATCACGAGGCGAGACTGACACCAGACTGACCCCATCACTAGGCGAGGCTGACACCAGACTGACCCCATCACGAGGCGAGGCTGACACCAAACTGACCCCATCACGAGGCGAGGCTGACACCAGACTGACCTCATCACTAGGCGAGGCTGACACCAGACTGACCCCATCACGAGGCGAGGCTGACACCAGAATGACCCCATCACGAGTTGAGGCTGACACCAGACTGACCCCATCACTAGGAGAGGCTGACACCAGACTGACACCATCACGAGGCAAGTCTGACACCAGACTGACACCATCATGATGTGAGGCTGACACCAGACTGACCCCATCACGAGGCGAGACTGACACCAGACTGACCCCATCACAAGGCGAGGCTGACACCAGACTGACCCCATCACTAGGAGAGGCTGACACCAGACTGACCCCATCACGGGGCGAGGCTGACACCAGACTGACCCCATCACGAGGCAAGACGGACACCAGACTGACCCCATCACGGGGCGAGGCTGACACCAGACTGACCCCATCACGAGGCGAGGCTGACACCAGACTGACCCAATCACGAGACGAGGCTGACACCAGACTGAACCCATCACGAGGCGAGGCTGACACCAGACTGACCTCATCACGAGGCGAGGCTGACACCAGACTGACACCATCATGAGGCGAGGCTGACACCAGACTGACACCATCATGATGTGAGGCTGACATCAGACTGACCCCATCACAAGGCGAGTCTGACACCAGACTGACCCCATCACGAGGCGAGGCTGACACCAGAATGACCCCATCACGAGGCGAGACTGACACCAGACTGACCCCATCACGAGGCGAGGCTGACACCAGACTGACCCCATCACGAGGCGAGGCTGACACCAGACTGACCCTATCACGAGGCGAGACTGACACCAGACTGACCCCATCAAGGGGCGAGGCTGACACCAGACTGACACCATCTCGATGTGAGGCTGACACCAGACTGACCCCATCACGAGGCGAGGCTGACACCAGACTGACCCCATCACGAGGCGAGGCTGACACCAGACTGACCCCATCACAAGGCGAGGCTGACATCAGACTGACCCCATCACTAGGCGAGTCTGACACCAGACTGACCCCATCAGGAGGCGAGACTGACACCCGACTGACACCATCACGAGGCGAGGCTTACACCAGACTGACCCCATCACGAGGCGAGGCTGACACCAGACTGACACCATTACGAGGCGAGGCTGACACCAGACTGACCCCATCACGAGGCGAGGCTGACACCTGATTGACACCATCATGATGTGAGGCTAACACCAGACTGACCCCGTCACGAGGCGAGGCTGACACCAGACTGACCCCATCACGAGGCGAGGCTGACACCAGACTGACCCCATCACGAGGCGAGGATGACACCAGACTGACCCCATCACGAGGCAAGACTGACACCAGACTGACCCCATCACGGGGCGAGGCTGACACCAGACTGACCCCATCACGAGGCAAGACTGACACCAGACTGACCCCATCACGGGGCGAGGCTGACACCAGACTGACCCCATCACGAGGCGAGGCTGACACCAGACTGACACCATCACGAGGCGAGGCTGACACCAGAATGACCCCATCACGAGGCGAGGCTGACACCTGACTGACACCATCATGATGTGAGGCTGACACCAGACTGACCCCATCAGGAGGCGAGGCTGACACCAGACTGACCCCATCACGAGGCGAGGCTGACACCAGACTGACCCCATCACGAGGCGTGGCTGACACCAGACTGACCCCATCACGAGGCGAGGCTGACACCAAACTGACCCCATCACGAGGCGAGGCTGACACCAAACTGACCCCATCACGAGGCGAGGCTGACACCAGAATGACCCCATCACGAGTTGAGGCTGACACCAGACTGACCCCATCACTAGGAGATGCTGACACCAGACTGACACCATCACGAGGCAAGGCTGACACCAGACTGACACCATCATGATGTGAGGCTGACACCAGACTGACCCCATCACGAGGCGAGGCTGACACCAGACTGACCCCATCACGAGGCGAGACTGACACCAGACTGACCCCATCACAAGGCGAGGCTGACACCAGACTGACCCCATCACTAGGAGAGGCTGACACCAGACTAACCCCATCACGGGGCGAGGCTGACAACAGACTGACCCCATCACGAGGCAAGACTGACACCAGACTGACCCCATCACGGGGCGAGGCTGACACCAGACTGACCCCATCACGAGGCGAGGCTGACACCAGACTGACCCAATCACGAGACGAGGCTGACACCAGACTGAACCTATCACGAGGCGAGGCTGACACCAGACTGACCTCATCACGAGGCGAGGCTGACACCAGACTGACACCATCACGAGGCGAGGCTGACACCAGACTGACACCATCATGATGTGAGGCTGACATCAGACTGACCCCATCACAAGGCGAGTCTGACACCAGACTGACCCCATCACGAGGCGAGGCTGACACCAGACTGACCCCATCACGAGGCGAGACTGACACCAGACTGACCCCATCACGAGGCGAGGCTGACACCAGACTGACCCCATCACGAGGCGAGGCTGACACCAGACTGACCCTATCACGAGGCGAGACTGACACCAGACTGACCCCATCAAGGGGCGATGCTGACACCAGAATGACCACATCATGAGGCGAGGCTGACACCAGACTGACACCATCATGATGTGAGGCTGACACCAGACTGACCCCATCACTAGGCGAGGCTGACACCAGACTGACACCATCACGATGTGAGGCTGACACCAGACTGACCCCATCACGGGGCGAGGCTGACACCAGACTGACCCCATCACGAGGCGAGGCTGAAACCAGACTGACCCCATCACGAGGCAAGGCTGACACCAGACTGACCCCATCACGAGGCGAGGCTGATACCAGACTGACCCCATCACGAGGCGAGGCTGACACCAGACTGACACCATCACGATGTGAGGCTGACACCAGACTGACCCCATCACGAGGCGAGGCTGACACCAGACTGACCCCATCACGAGGCGAGGCTGACACCAGACTGACCCCATCACGAGGCGAGGCTGACATCAGACTGACCCCATCACTAGGCGAGTCTGACACCAGACTGACCCCATCAGGAGGTGAGACTGACACCAGACTGACCCCATCACGAGGCGAGGCTTACACCAGACTGACCCCATCACGAGGCGAGGCTGACACCAGACTGACACCATTACGAGGCGAGGCTGACACCAGACTGACCCCATCACGAGGCGAGGCTGACACCTGACTGACACCATCACGAGGCGAGGCTGACATCAGACTGTCCCCATCACTAGGCGAGTCTGACACCAGACTGACCCCATCAGGAGGTGAGACTGACAAAAGACTAACCCCATCACGAGGCGAGGCTGACACCAGACTGACACCATCACGAGGCGAGACTGACACCGGACTGACCCAATCACGAGGCGAGGCTGACACCAGACTGACACCATCACGAGGCGAGGCTGACACCAGACTGACCCCATCACGAGGCGAGGCTGACACCAGACTGACCCCATCACGAGGCGAGGCTGACACCAGACTGACCCCATCATGATGTGAGGCTGACACCAGACTGACCTCATCACGAGGCGAGGCTGACACCAGACTAACCCCATCACGAGGCGTGGCTGACACCACACTGACCCCATCACGAGGCGAGGCTGACACCTGACTGACACCATCATGATGTGAGGCTGACACCAGACTGACACTATCACGAGGCGAGGCTGACACCAGACTGACACCATCATGATGTGAGGCTGACACCAGACTGACCTCATCACGAGGCGAGGCTGACACAAGACTGACACCATCACGAGGCGAGGCTGACACCAGACTGACACCATCATGATGTGAGGCTGACACCAGACTGACCCCATCACGAGGCGAGGCTGACACCAGACTGACACTATCACGAGGCGAGGCTGACACCAGACTGACACCATCATGATGTGAGGCTGACACCAGACTGACCTCATCACGAGGCGAGGCTGACACAAGACTGACACCATCACGAGGCGAGGCTGACACCAGACTGACACCATCATGATGTGAGGCTGACACCAGACTGACCCCATCACGAGGCAAGACTGACACCAGACTGACCCCATCACGGGGCGAGGCTGACACCAGACTGACCCCATCACGAGGCAAGACTGACACCAGACTGACCCCATCACGGGGCGAGGCTGACACCAGACTGACCCCATCACGAGGCGAGGCTGACACCAGACTGACACCATCACGAGGCGAGGCTGACACCAGACTGACACCATCACGAGGCGAGACTGACACCAGACTGACACCATCACGAGGCTAGGCTGACACCAGACTGACCCCATCACGAGGCGAGGCTGACACCAGACTGACCCCATCACGAGGCGAGGCTGACACCAGACTGACCCCATCACTAGGAGAGGCTGACACCAGACTAACCCCATCACGGGGCGAGGCTGACAACAGACTGACCCCATCACGAGGCAAGACTGACACCAGACTGACCCCATTACGGGGCGAGGCTGACACCAGACTGACCCCATCACGAGGCGAGGCTGACACCAGACTGACCCTATCACGAGGCGAGACTGACACCAGACTGACACCATCACGAGGCGAGGCTGACACCAGACTGACACCATCATGATGTGAGGCTGACATCAGACTGACCCCATCACAAGGCGAGTCTGACACCAGACTGACCCCATCACGAGGCGAGGCTGACACCAGACTGACCCCATCACGAGGCGAGGCTGACACCAGACTGACCCCATCACGAGGCGAGGCTGACACCAGACTGACCCTATCACGAGGCGAGACTGACACCAGACTGACCCCATCAAGGGGCGATGCTGACACCAGAATGACCACATCATGAGGCGAGGCTGACACCAGACTGACACCATCATGATGTGAGGCTGACACCAGACTGACCCCATCACTAGGCGAGGCTGACACCAGACTGACACCATCACGATGTGAGGCTGACACCAGACTGAACCCATCACGGGGCGAGGCTGACACCAGACTGACCCCATCACGAGGCGAGGCTGACACCAGACTGACCCCATCACGAGGCGAGGCTGACACCAGACTGACACCATCACGAGGCGAGACTGACACCAGACTGACCCCATCATGATGTGAGGCTGACACCAGACTGACCCCATCACTAGGCGAGGCTTACACCAGACTGACCCCATCACGGGGCGAGGCTGACTCCAGACTGACAGCATCACGAGGCGAGGCTGACACCAGACTGACACCATCACGGGGCGAGGCTGACACCAGACTGACCCCATCACGAGGCAAGGCTGACACCAGACTGACCCCATCACGAGGCAAGGCTGACACCAGACTGACCCAATCACTAGGCGAGACTGACACCAGACTGACCCCATCACGAGGCGAGGCTGACACCAAACTGACCCCATCACGAGGCGAGGCTGACACCAGACTGACCCCATCACGAGGCGAGGCTGACACCAGACTGACCCCATCACGAGGCGAGGCTGATACCAAATTGACCCCATCACGATGTGAGGCTGACACCAGACTGACAACATCACGAGGCGAGACTGACAACAGACTGACACCATCACGAGGCGAGACTGACACCAGACTGACACCATCACGAGGCGAGGCTGACACCAGACTGACCCCATCACGAGGCGAGGCTGACACCAGACTGACCCCATCACGAGGCGAGGCTGACACCAGAATGACCCCATCACGAGTTGAGGCTGACACCAGACTGACCCCATCACTAGGAGAGGCTGACACCAGACTGACACCATCACGAGGCAAGTCTGACACCAGACTGACACCATCATGATGTGAGGCTGACACCAGACTGACCCCATCACGAGGCGAGACTGACACCAGACTGACCCCATCACAAGGCGAGGCTGACACCAGACTGACCCCATCACTAGGAGAGGCTGACACCAGACTGACCCCATCACGGGGCGAGGCTGACACCAGACTGACCCCATCACGAGGCAAGACGGACACCAGACTGACCCCATCACGGGGCGAGGCTGACACCAGACTGACCCCATCACGAGGCGAGGCTGACACCAGACTGACCCAATCACGAGACGAGGCTGACACCAGACTGAACCCATCACGAGGCGAGGCTGACACCAGACTGACCTCATCACGAGGCGAGGCTAACACCAGACTGACACCATCACGAGGCGAGGCTGACACCAGACTGACACCATCATGATGTGAGGCTGACATCAGACTGACCCCATCACAAGGCGAGTCTGACACCAGACTGACCCCATCACGAGGCGAGGCTGACACCAGACTGACCCCATCACGAGGCGAGACTGACACCAGACTGACCCCATCACGAGGCGAGGCTGACACCAGACTGACCCCATCACGAGGCGAGGCTGACACCAGACTGACCCTATCACGAGGCGAGACTGACACCAGACTGACCCCATCAAGGGGCGAGGCTGACACCAGACTGACACCATCACGATGTGAGGCTGACACCAGACTGACCCCATCACGAGGCGAGGCTGACACCAGACTGACCCCATCACGAGGCGAGGCTGACACCAGACTGACCCCATCACAAGGCGAGGCTGACATCAGACTGACCCCATCACTAGGCGAGTCTGACACCAGACTGACCCCATCAGGAGGCGAGACTGACACCCGACTGACACCATCACGAGGCGAGGCTTACACCAGACTGACCCCATCACGAGGCGAGGCTGACACCAGACTGACACCATTACGAGGCGAGGCTGACACCAGACTGACCCCATCACGAGGCGAGGCTGACACCTGATTGACACCATCATGATGTGAGGCTAACACCAGACTGACCCCGTCACGAGGCGAGGCTGACACCAGACTGACCCCATCACGAGGCGAGGCTGACACCAGACTGACCCCATCACGAGGCGAGGATGACACCAGACTGACCCCATCACGAGGCAAGACTGACACCAGACTGACCCCATCACGGGGCGAGGCTGACACCAGACTGACCCCATCACGAGGCAAGACTGACACCAGACTGACCCCATCACGGGGCGAGGCTGACACCAGACTGACCCCATCACGAGGCGAGGCTGACACCAGACTGACACCATCACGAGGCGAGGCTGACACCAGAATGACCCCATCACGAGGCGAGGCTGACACCTGACTGACACCATCATGATGTGAGGCTGACACCAGACTGACCCCATCAGGAGGCGAGGCTGACACCAGACTGACCCCATCACGAGGCGAGGCTGACACCAGACTGACCCCATCACGAGGCGAGGCTGACACCAGACTGACACCATCACGAGGCGAGACTGACACCGGACTGACCCAATCACGAGGCGAGGCTGACACCAGACTGACCCCATCACGAGGCGAGGCTGACACCAGACTGACCCCATCATGATGTGAGGCTGACACCAGACTGACCTCATCACGAGGCGAGGCTGATACAAGACTGACACCATCACGAGTCGAGGCTGACACCAGACTGACACCATCATGATGTGAGGCTGACACCAGACTGACCCCATCACGAGGCGAGGCTGACACCAGACTGACCCCATCACGAGGCGAGGCTGACACCAGACTGACCCCATCACGAGGCGAGGCTGACACCAGACTGACACCATCACGAGGCGAGACTGACACCAGACTGACCCCATCATGATGTGAGGCTGACACCAGACTGACCCCATCACTAGGCGAGGCTTACACCAGACTGACCCCATCACGGGGCGAGGCTGACTCCAGACTGACAGCATCACGAGGCGAGGCTGACACCAGACTGACACCATCACGAGGCGAGACTGACACCAGACTGACCCCATCATGATGTGAGGCTGACACCAAACTGACACCATCACGAGGCGAGGCTGACACCAGACTGACCCCATCACGAGGCGAGGCTGACACCAGACTGACCCCATCACGAGGCGAGGCTGACACCAGACTGACCCCATCACGAGGCGAGGCTGACACCAGACTGACACCATCACGAGGCGAGACTGACACCAGACTGACCCCATCATGATGTGAGGCTGACACCAGACTGACCCCATCACTAGGCGAGGCTTACACCAGACTGACCCCATCACGGGGCGAGGCTGACTCCAGACTGACAGCATCACGAGGCGAGGCTGACACCAGACTGACACCATCACGGGGCGAGGCTGACACCAGACTGACCCCATCACGAGGCAAGGCTGACACCAGACTGACCCAATCACTAGGCGAGACTGACACCAGACTGACCCCATCACGAGGCGAGGCTGACACCAGACTGACACCATCACGAGGCGAGACTGACACCAGACTGACACCATCACGAGGCTAGGCTGACACCAGACTGACCCCATCACGAGGCGAGGCTGACACCAGACTGACCCTATCACTAGGCGAGGCTGACACCAGACTGACACCATCACGAGGCGAGGCTGAAACCCGACTGACCCCATCACGACGCGAGGCTGACACCAGACTGACACCATCACGAGGCGAGACTGACACCAGACTGACACCATCACGAGGCTAGGCTGACACCAGACTGACCCCATCACGAGGCGAGGCTGACACCAGAATGACCCCATCACGAGGCGAGGCTGACACCTGACTGACACCATCATGATGTGAGGCTGACACCAGACTGACCCCATCAGGAGGCGAGGCTGACACCAGACTGACCCCATCACGAGGCGAGGCTGACACCAGACTGACCCCATCACGAGGCGTGGCTGACACCAGACTGACCCCATCACGAGGCGAGGCTGACACCAAACTGACCCCATCACGAGGCGAGGCTGACACCAGACTGACCCCATCACTAGGCGAGGCTGACACCAGACTGACCCCATCACGAGGCGAGGCTGACACCAGAATGACCCCATCACGAGTTGAGGCTGACACCAGACTGACCCCATCACTAGGAGAGGCTGACACCAGACTGACACCATCACGAGGCAAGGCTGACACCAGACTGACCCCATCACGAGGCAAGACTGACACCAGACTGACCCCATCACGGGGCGAGGCTGACACCAGACTGACCCCATCACGAGGCGAGGCTGACACCAGACTGACCCAATCACGAGACGAGGCTGACACCAGACTGAACCTATCACGAGGCGAGGCTGACACCAGACTGACCTCATCACGAGGCGAGGCTGACACCAGACTGACCCCATCACGAGGCGAGGCTGACACCAGACTGACCCTATCACGAGGCGAGACTGACACCAGACTGACCCCATCAAGGGGCGAGGCTGACACCAGATTGACCCCATCATGAGTCGAGGCTGACACCAGACTGACACCATCATGATGTGAGGCTGACACCAGACTGACCCCATTACTAGGCGAGGCTGACACCAGACTGACACCATCACGATGTGAGGCTGACACCAGACTGACCCCATCACGAGGCGAGGCTGACACCAGACTGACCCCATCACGAGGCGAGGCAGAAACCAGACTGACCCCATCAAGAGGCAAGGCTGACACCAGACTGACCCCATCACGAGGCGAGGCTGATACCAGACTGACCCCATCACGAGGCGAGGCTGACACCAGACTAACCCCATCACGAGGCGTGGCTGACACCACACTGACCCCATCACGAGGCGAGGCTGACACCAGACTGACCTCATCACGAGGCGAGGCTGACACCAGACTGACCCCATCACGAGGCGAGGCTGACACCTGACTGACACCATCATGATGTGAGGCTAACACCAGACTGACCCCGTCACGAGGCGAGGCTGACACCAGACAGACCCCATCACGAGGCAAGACTGACACCAGACTGACCCCATCACGGGGCGAGGCTGACACCAGACTGACCCCATCACGAGGCAAGACTGACACCAGACTGACCCCATTACGGGGCGAGGCTGACACCAGACTGACCACATCACGAGGCGAGGCTGACACCAGACTGACCTCATCACGAGGCGAGGCTGACACCAGACTGACACCATCACGAGGCGAGGCTGACACCAGACTGACACCATCATGATGTGAGGCTGACATCAGACTGACCCCATCACGAGGCGAGGCTGACACCAGACTGACCCCATCACGAGGCGAGACTGACACCAGACTGACCCCATCACGAGGCGAGGCTGACTCCAGACTGACCCCATCACGAGGCGAGGCTGACACCAGACTGACCCTATCACGAGGCGAGACTGACACCAGACTGACCCCATCAATGGGCGAGGCTGACACCAGATTGACCCCATCATGAGGCGAGGCTGACACCAGACTGACACCATCATGATGTGAGGCTGACACCAGACTGACCCCATCACTAGGCGAGGCTGACACCAGACTGACACCATCACGATGTGAGGCTGACACCAGACTGACCCCATCACGAGGCAAGGCTGACACCAAATTGACCCCATCACGAGGCGAGGCTGAAACCAGACTGACCCCATCACGAGGCAAGGCTGACACCAGACTGACCCCATCACGAGGCGAGGCTGATACCAGACTGACCCCATCACGAGGCGAGGCTGACACCAGACTGACACCATCACGATGTGAGGCTGACACCAGACTGACCCCATCACGAGGCGAGGCTGACACCAGACTGACCCCATCACGAGGCGAGGCTGACATCAGACTGACCCCATCACTAGGCGAGTCTGACACCAGACTGACCCCATCAGGAGGCGAGACTGACACCAGACTGACCCCATCACGAGGCGAGGCTGACACCAGACTGACACAATCACGAGGCGAGACTGACACCGGACTGACCCAATCACGAGGCGAGGCTGACACCAGACTGACACCATCACGAGGCGAGACTGACACCAGACTGACCCCATCAAGAGGCGAGGCTGACACCAGACTGACCCCATCACGAGGCGAAGCTGACACCAGACTGACCCCATCATGATGTGAGGCTGTCACCAGACTGACTTCATCACGAGGCGAGGCTGATACAAGACTGACACCATCACGAGTCGAGGCTGACACCAGACTGACACCATCATGATGTGAGGCTGACACCAGACTGACCCCATCACGAGGCGAGGCTGACACCAGACTGACCCCATCACGAGGCGAGGCTGACACCAGACTGACCCCATCACGAGGCGAGGCTGACACCAGACTAACCCCATCACAAGGCGAGGCTGACACCAGACTGACCCCATCACGGGGCTAAGGCTGACACCAGATTGACCCCATCATGAGGCGAGGCTGACACCAGACTGACACCATCACGATGTGAGGCTGACACCAGACTGACCCCATCACGAGGCGAGGCTGACACCAGACTGACCCCATCACGAGGCGAGGCTGACACCAGACTGACCCCATCACGAGGCGAGGCTGACACCAGACTGACACCATCACGAGGCGAGACTGACACCAGACTGACCCCATCATGATGTGAGGCTGACACCAGACTGACCCCATCACTAGGCGAGGCTTACACCAGACTGACCCCATCACGGGGCGAGGCTGACTCCAGACTGACAGCATCACGAGGCGAGGCTGACACCAGACTGACACCATCACGGGGCGAGGCTGACACCAGACTGACCCCATCACGAGGCAAGGCTGACACCAGACTGACCCAATCACTAGCCGAGACTGACACCAGACTGACCCCATCACGAGGCGAGGCTGACACCAAACTGACCCCATCACGAGGCGAGGCTGACACCAGACTGACCCCATCACGAGGCGAGGCTGACACCAGACTGACCCCATCACGAGGCGAGGCTGATACCAAATTGACCCCATCACGAGGCGAGGCTGACATCAGACTGACACCATCACGAGGCGAGGCTGACACCAGACTGATACCATCATGATGTGAGACTGACACCAGACTGACCCCATCACGAGGCGAGGCTGACACCAGACTGACCCCATCACGGGGCTAAGGCTGACACCAGATTGACCCCATCATGAGGCGAGGCTGACACCAGACTGACACCATCATGATGTGAGGCTGACACCAGACTGACCTCATCACTAGGCGAGGCTGACACCAGACTGACACCATCACGATGTGAGGCTGACACCAGACTGACCCCATCACGAGGCGAGGCTGACACCAGACTGACCCCATCACGAGGCGATGCTGAAATCAGACTGACCCCATCACGAGACAAGGCTGACACCAGACTGACCCCATCACGAGGCGAGGCTGACACCAGACTGACCCCATCACGAGGCGAGGCTGACACCAGACTGACACCATCATGATGTGAGGCTGACACCAGACTGACCCCATCACGAGGCGTGGCTGACACCAGATTGACACCATCATGATGTGAGGCTGACACCAGACTGACCCCATCACGAGGCGAGGCTGACACCAGATTGACACCATCATGATGTGAGGCTGACACCAGACTGACCCCATCATGAGGCGAGGCTCACACCAGACTGACACCATCACGAGGCGAGTCTGACACCAGACTGACACCATCACGATGTGAGGCTGACACCAGACTGACCTCATCACGAGGCGAGGCTGACACCAGACTGACACCATCACGAGGCGAGGCTAACACCAGACTGACCCCATCACGAGGCGAGGCTGACACCAGACTCACACCATCACGAGGCGAGGCTGACACCAGACTGAAACCATCACGAGGCGAGGCTGACACCAGACTGACCCCATCACGAGGCGAGGCTGACACCAGACTGACACCATCACGAGGCGAGGCTGACACCAGACTAACCCTATCACTAGGCGAGGCTGACACCAGACTGACCCCATCACGAGACGAGACTGACACCAGACTGACCCCATCACGAGGCGAGGCTGACTCCAGACTGACACCATCATGATGTGAGGCTTACACCAGACTGACCCCATCACTAGGCGAGGCTGACACCAGACTGACCCCATCACTAGGCGAGGCTGACACCAGACTGACCCCATCATGATGTGAGGCTGACACCAGACTGACCCCATCACGAGGCGAGGCTGAAACCAGACTGACCCTATCACTAGGCGAGGCTGACACCAGACTCACCCCATCACAAGGCGAGGCTGACACCAGACTGACCCCAGCACGAGGCGAGGCTGACACCAGACTGACACCATCACGATGTGAGGCTGAAACCAGACTGACCCCATCACGAGGCGAGGCTGACACCAGACTGACCCCATCACGAGGCGAGGCTGACACCTGACTGACACCATCATGATGTGAGGCTGACACCAGACTGACCCCATCACGAGGCGAGGCTGACACCAGACTGACCCTATCACGAGGCGAGACTGACACCAGACTGACCCCATCACGGGGCTAAGGCTGACACCAGATTGACCCCATCATGAGGCGAGGCTGACACCAGACTGACACCATCATGATGTGAGGCTGACACCAGACTGACCCCATCACTAGGCGAGGCTGACACCAGACTGACACCATCACGATGTGAGGCTGACACCAGACTGACCCCATCACGAGGCGAGGCTGACACCAGACTGACACCATCACGATGTGAGGCTGAAACCAGACTGACCCCATCACGAGGCGAGGCTGACACCAGACTGACCCCATCACGAGGCGAGGCTGACACCTGACTGACACCATCATGATGTGAGGCTGACACCAGACTGACCCCATCACGAGGCGAGGCTGACACCAGACTGACACCATCATGATGTGAGGCTGACACCAGACTGACCTCATCACGAGGCGAGGCTGACACCAGACTGACACCATCACAAGGCGAGGCTGACACCAGACTGACCCCATCACGAGGCGAGGCTGACACCAGACTGACCCCATCACGAGGCGAGGCTGACACCAGACTGACCCTATCACGAGGCGAGACTGACACCAGACTGACCCCATCACGGGGCTAAGGCTGACACCAGATTGACCCCATCATGAGGCGAGGCTGACACCAGACTGACACCATCATGATGTGAGGCTGACACCAGACTGACCCCATCACTAGGCGAGGCTGACACCAGAATGACACCATCACGATGTGAGGCTGACACCAGACTGACCCCATCACGAGACAAGGCTGACACCAGACTGACCGCATCACGAGGCGAGGCTGACACCAGACTGACACCATCACGATGTGAGGCTGACACCAGACTGACCCCATCATGAGGCGAGGCTGACACCAGCCTGACCCCATCACGAGGCGAGGCTGACACCAGACTGACCCCATCACGAGGCGAGGCTGACATCAGACTGACCCCATCACGAGGCGAGTCTGACACCAGACTGACCCCATCAGGAGGCGAGACTGACACCAGACTGACACCATCACGAGGCGAGGCTGACACCAGACTGACCCCATCACAAGGCGAGGCTGACACCAGACTGACACCATCACGAGGCGAGACTGACACCAGACTGACACCATCACGATGTGAGGCTGACACCAGACTGACCTCATCACGAGGCGAGGCTGACACCAGACTGACCCCATCACGAGGCGAGGCTGAAACCAGACTGACCCCATCACGAGGCGAGGCTGACACCAGACTGACCCCATCACGAGGCGAGGCTGACATCAGACTGACCCCATCACGAGGCGAGTCTGACACCAGACTGACCCCATCAGGAGGCGAGACTGACACCAGACTGACACCATCACGAGGCGAGGCTGACACCAGACTGACCCCATCACAAGGCAAGGCTGACACCAGACTGACACCATCACGAGGCGAGACTGACACCAGACTGACACCATCACGATGTGAGGCTGACACCAGACTGACCTCATCACGAGGCGAGGCTGACACCAGACTGACCCCATCACGAGGCGAGGCTGAAACCAGACTGACCCAATCACGAGACAAGGCTGACACCAGACTGACCCCATCACGAGGCGAGGCTGACACCAGACTGACCCCATCACGAGGCGAGGCTGACACCAGACTGACCCCATCACGAGGCGAGGCTGACACCAGACTGACACCATCACGAGGCGAGGTTGACACCAGACTGACACCATCATGATGTGAGGCTGACACCAGACTGACCTCATCACGAGGCGAGGCGAGGCTGACACAAGACTGACACCATCACGAGGCGAGGCTGACACCAGACTGACACCATCATGATGTGAGGCTGACACCAGACTGACCCCATCACGAGGCGAGGCTGACACCAGACTGACCCCATCACGAGGCGAGGCTGACACCAGACTGACACCATCATGATGTGAGGCTGACACCAGACTGACCCCATCACGAGTCGAGACTGACACCAGACTGACCCCATCACGAGGCGAGGCTGACACCAGACTGACACCATCATGATGTGAGGCTGACACCAGACTGACACCATCACGAGGCAAGGCTGACACCAGACTGACCCTATCACTAGGCGAGGCTGACACCAGACTGACACCATCACGAGGCGAGGCTGAAACCCGACTGACCCCATCACGAGGCGAGGCTGACACCAGACTGACACCATCACGATGTGAGGCTGACACCAGACTGACCCCATCACGAGGCGAGGCTGACACCAGACTGACAGCATCACGAGGCGAGGCTGACACCAGACTGACCCCATCACGAGGCGAGGCTGACACCAGACTGACACCATCATGATGTGAGGCTGACACAAGACTTACCCCATCACGAGGAGAGGCTGAAACACAGACTGACCCCATCACGAGGCGAGGCTGACACCAGACTGACACCATCATGATGTGAGGCTGACACAAGACTTACCCCATCACGAGGAGAGGCTGAAACACAGACTGACCCCATCACGACGCGAGGCTGACACCAGATTGACACCATCACGATGTGAGGCTGACACCAGACTGACCCCATCACGAGGAGAGGCTGACACCAGACTGACCCCATCACGAGGCGAGGCTGACACCAGACTGACACCATCACGAGGCGAGACTGACACCAGACTGACACCATCACGAGGCGAGGCTGACACCAGACTGCCACCATCACGAGGCGAGGCTGACACCAGACTGACCCCATCACGAGGCGAGGCTGACACCAGACTGACACCATCATGATGTGAGGCTGACACCAGACTGACCTCATCACGAGGCGAGGCTGACACCAGACTGACACCATCACGAGGCGAGGCTGACCCCAGACTGACACCATCATGATGTGAGGCTGACACCAGACTGACCCCATCACAAGGCGAGACTGACACCAGACAGACCCCATCACGAGGCGAGGCTGACATCAGACTGACACCTTCACGAGGCGAGGCTGACACCAGACTGACACCATCATGATGTGAGACTGACACCAGACTGACCCCATCACGAGGCGAGGCTGACACCAGACTGACCCTATCACGAGGCGAGACTGACACCAGACTGACCCCATCACGGGGCTAAGGCTGACACCAGATTGACCCCATCATGAGGCGAGGCTGACACCAGACTGACACCATCATGATGTGAGGCTGACACCAGACTGACCCCATCACTAGGCGAGGCTGACACCAGACTGACACCATCACGATGTGAGGCTGACACCAGACTGACCCCATCACGAGGCAAGGCTGACACCAGACTGACCCCATCACGAGGCGAGGCTGACACCAGACTGACACCATCATGATGTGAGGCTGACACCAGACTGACCCCATCACGAGTCGAGACTGACACCA
Source organism: Staurois parvus (assembly GCF_062004578.1). NCBI lineage: Eukaryota > Metazoa > Chordata > Amphibia > Anura > Ranidae > Staurois > Staurois parvus. The sequence continues at coordinate 309,213 of NW_028320410.1, read as the reverse complement.
GACTGACCCCATCACGAGGAGAGGCTGACACTAGAATGACCCCATCACGAGGCGAGGCTGACACCAGACTGACCCCATCACGAGGCGAGGCTGACACCAGACTGACCCCATCACGAGGCGAGGCTGACACCAGACTGACCCCATCACGAGGCGAGGCTGATACCAAATTGACCCCATCACGAGGCGAGGCTGACATCAGACTGACACCTTCACGAGGCGAGGCTGACACCAGACTGACACCATCATGATGTGAGACTGACACCAGACTGACCCCATCACGAGGCAAGGCTGACACCAGACTGACACCATCATGATGTGAGGCTGACACCAGACTGACCCCATCACGAGTCGAGACTGACACCAGACTGACCCCATCACGAGGCGAGGCTGACACCAGACTGACACCATCATGATGTGAGGCTGACACCAGACTGACCCCATCACGAGGCAAGGCTGACACCAGACTGACCCCATCACGAGGCGAGGCTGACACCAGACTGACACCATCATGATGTGAGGCTGACACCAGACTGACCCCATCACGAGTCGAGACTGACACCAGACTGACCCCATCACGAGGAGAGGCTGACACTAGAATGACCCCATCACGAGGCGAGGCTGACACCAGACTGACCCCATCACGAGGCGAGGCTGACACCAGACTGACCCCATCACGAGGCGAGGCTGACACCAGACTGACCCCATCACGAGGCGAGGCTGATACCAAATTGACCCCATCACGAGGCGAGGCTGACATCAGACTGACACCTTCACGAGGCGAGGCTGACACCAGACTGACACCATCATGATGTGAGACTGACACCAGACTGACCCCATCACGAGGCAAGGCTGACACCAGACTGACACCATCATGATGTGAGGCTGACACCAGACTGACCCCATCACGAGTCGAGACTGACACCAGACTGACCCCATCACGAGGCGAGGCTGACACCAGACTGACACCATCATGATGTGAGGCTGACACCAGACTGACCCCATCACGAGGCGAGGCTGACACCAGACTGACCCTATCACTAGGCGAGGCTGACACCAGACTGACACCATCACGAGGCGAGGCTGAAACCCGACTGACCCCATCACGACGCGAGGCTGACACCAGACTGACACCATCACGATGTGAGGCTGACACCAGACTGACCCCATCACGAGGAGAGGCTGACACCAGACTGACCCCATCACGAGGCGAGGCTGACACCAGACTGACACCATCACTAGGCGAGACTGACACCAGACTGACACCATCACGAGGCGAGGCTGACACCAGACTGCCACCATCACGAGGCGAGGCTGACACCAGACTGACACCATCACGAGGCGAGGCTGACCCCAGACTGACACCATCATGATGTGAGGCTGACACCAGACTGACCCCATCACAAGGCGAGACTGACACCAGACTGACCCCATCATGAGGCGAGGCTGACACCAGACTGACCCCATCACGAGGCGAGACTGACACCAGACTGACCCCATCACGAGGCGAGGCTGACACCAGACTGACCCCATCACGAGGCGAGGCTGACACCAGACTGACACCATCACGAGGCGAGACTGACACCAGACTGACCCCATCATGATGTGAGGCTGACACCAGACTGACCCCATCACTAGGCGAGGTTGACACCAGACTGACACCATCATGATGTGAGGCTGACACCAGACTGACCTCATCACGAGGCGAGGCTGACTCCACACTGAAACCATCATGATGTGAGGCTGACACCAGACTGACCCCATCACGAGGCGAGGCTGACACCAGACTGACCCCATCACGAGGCGAGGCTGACACCAGACTGACACCATCACGAGGCGAGACTTACACCGGACTGACCCAATCACGAGGCGAGGCTGACACCAGACTGACACCACCACGAGGCGAGGCTGACACCAGACTGACCCCATCACGAGGCGAGGCTGACACCAGACTGACCCCATCACGAGGCGAGGCTGACACCAGACTGACCCCATCATGATGTGAGGCTGACACCAGACTAACCTCATCACGAGGCGAGGCTGATACAAGACTGACACCATCACGAGTCGAGGCTGACACCAGACTGACACCATCATGATGTGAGGCTGACACCAGACTGACTTCATCACGAGGCGAGGCTGATACAAGACTGACACCATCACGAGTCGAGGCTGACACCAGACTGACACCATCATGATGTGAGGCTGACACCAGACTGACCCCATCACGAGGCGAGGCTGACACCAGACTGACCCCATCACGAGGCGAGGCTGACACCAGACTGACCCCATCACGAGGCGAGGCTGACACCAGACTGACCCCATCACGAGGCGAGGCTGACACCAGACTAACCCCATCACGAGGCGTGGCTGACACCACACTGACCCCATCACGAGGCGAGGCTGACACCTGACTGACACCATCATGATGTGAGGCTGACACCAGACTGACCTCATCACGAGGCGAGGCTGACACCAGACTGACACCATCACGAGGCGAGGTTGACACCAGACTGACACCATCAAGATGTGAGGCTGACACCAGACTGACCCCATCACGAGGCGAGGCTGACACCAGACTGACACCATCATGATGTGAGGCTGACACCAGACTGACCCAATCACGAGGCGAGGCTGACACCAGACTGACCCCATCACGAGGCGAGGCTGACAAGAGACTGACCCCATCACGAGGCGAGGCTGACACCAGAATGACCCCATCACGAGGCGAGGCTGACACCAGACTGACCCCATCACTAGGCGAGGCTGACACCAGACTGACACCATCACGAGGCGAGGCTGAAACCCGACTGACCCCATCACGAGGCGAGGCTGACACCAGACTGACACCATCACGATGTGAGGCTGACACCAGACTGACCCCATCACGAGGCGAGGCTGACACCTGACTGACACCATCACGGGGCGAGGCTGACACCAGACTGACCCCATCACGAGGCGAGGCTGACACCAGACTGACACCATCATGATGTGAGGCTGACACCAGACTGACCCCATCACGAGGCGAGGCTGAAACACAGACTGACCCCATCACGAGGCGAGGCTGACACCAGAATGACCCCATCACGAGGCTAGGCTGACACCAGACTGACCCCATCACGAGGCGAGGCTGACACCAGACTGACACCATCATGATGTGAGGCTGACACCAGACTGACCCCATCACGAGGCGAGGCTGACACCAGACTGACTCTATCACTAGGCGAGGCTGACACCAGACTGACACCATCACGAGGCGAGGCTGAAACCCGACTGACCCCATCACGAGGCGAGGCTGACACCAGACTGACACCATCACGATGTGAGGCTGACACCAGACTGACCCCATCACGAGGCGAGGCTGACACCAGACTGACACCATCACGAGGCGAGGCTGACACCAGACTGACCCCATCACGAGGCGAGGCTGACACCAGACTGACACCATCATGATGTGAGGCTGACACCAGACTGACCCCATCACGAGGCGAGGCTGAAACACAGACTGACCCCATCACGAGGCGAGGCTGACACCAGAATGACCCCATCACGAGGCGAGGCTGACACCAGACTGACCCCATCACGAGGCGAGGCTGACACCAGACTGACCCCATCACGAGGCGAGGCTGACACCAGACTGACACCATCATGATGTGAGACTGACACCAGACTGACCCCATCACGAGGCGAGGCTGACACCAGACTGACACCATCATGATGTGAGGCTGACACCAGACTGACCCCATCACGAGTCGAGACTGACACCAGACTGACCCCATCACGAGGCGAGGCTGACACCAGACTGACACCATCATGATGTGAGGCTGACACCAGACTGACCCCATCACGAGGCGAGGCTGACACCAGACTGACCCTATCACTAGGCGAGGCTGACACCAGACTGACACCATCACGAGGCGAGGCTGAAACCCGACTGACCCCATCACGACGCGAGGCTGACACCAGACTGACACCATCACGATGTGAGGCTGACACCAGACTGACCCCATCATGAGGAGAGGCTGACACCAGACTGACCCCATCACGAGGCGAGGCTGACACCAGACTGACACCATCACGAGGCGAGACTGACACCAGATTGACACCATCACGAGGCGAGGCTGACACCAGACTGCCACCATCACGAGGCGAGGCTGACACCAGACTGACCCCATCACGAGGCGAGGCTGACACCAGACTGACACCATCATGATGTGAGGCTGACACCAGACTGACCTCATCACGAGGCGAGGCTGACACCAGACTGACACCATCACGAGGCGAGGCTGACCCCAGACTGACACCATCATGATGTGAGGCTGACACCAGACTGACCCCATCACAAGGCGAGACTGACACCAGACTGACCCCATCATGAGGCGAGGCTGACACCAGACTGACCCCATCACGAGGCGAGACTGACACCAGACTGACCCCATCACGAGGCGAGGCTGACACCAGACTGACCCCATCACGAGGCGAGGCTGACACCAGACTGACACCATCACGAGGCGAGACTGACACCAGACTGACCCCATCATGATGTAAGGCTGACACCAGACTGACCCCATCACTAGGCGAGGCTGACACCAGACTGACACCATCATGATGTGAGGCTGACACCAGACTGACCTCATCACGAGGCGAGGCTGACTCCACACTGACACCATCATGATGTGAGGCTGACACCAGACTGACCCCATCACGAGGCGAGGCTGACACCAGACTGACCCCATCACGAGGCGAGGCTGACACCAGACTGACACCATCACGAGGCGAGACTGACACCGGACTGACCCAATCACGAGGCGAGGCTGACACCAGACTGACCCCATCACGAGGCGAGGCTGACACCAGACTGACCCCATCACGAGGCGAGGCTGACACCAGACTGACCCCATCATGATGTGAGGCTGACACCAGACTGACCTCATCACGAGGCGAGGCTGATACAAGACTGACACCATCACGAGTCGAGGCTGACACCAGACTGACACCATTATGATGTGAGGCTGACACCAGACTGACTTCATCACGAGGCGAGGCTGATACAAGACTGACACCATCACGAGTCGAGGCTGACACCAGACTGACACCATCATGATGTGAGGCTGACACCAGACTGACCCCATTACGAGGCGAGGCTGTCACCAGACTAACCCCATCACGAGGCATGGCTGACACCACACTGACCCCATCACGAGGCGAGGCTGACACCTGACTGACACCATCATGATGTGAGGCTGACACCAGACTGACCCCATCACGAGGCGAGGCTGACACCAGACTGACACTATCACGAGGCGAGGCTGACACCAGACTGACACCATCACGAGGCGAGACTGACACCAGACTGACCCCATCATGATGTGAGGCTGACACCAAACTGACACCATCACGAGGCGAGGCTGACACCAGACTGACCCCATCACGAGGCGAGGCTGACACCAGACTGACCCCATCACGAGGCGAGGCTGACACCAGACTGACCCCATCATGAGGCGAGGCTGACACCAGACTGACACCATCACGAGGCGAGACTGACACCAGACTGACCCCATCATGATGTGAGGCTGACACCAGACTGACCCCATCACTAGGCGAGGCTTTCACCAGACTGACCCCATCACGGGGCGAGGCTGACTCCAGACTGACAGCATCACGAGGCGAGGCTGACACCAGACTGACACCATCACGGTGCGAGGCTGACACCAGACTGACCCCATCACAAGGCAAGGCTGACACCAGACTGACACCATCATGATGATGGGCTGACACCTGACTGACACCATCATGATGTGAGGCTGACACCAGACTGACCCCATCACGAGGCGAGGCTGACACCAAACTGACCCCATCACGAGGCGTGGCTGACACCAGACTGACCCCATTACGAGGCGAGGCTGACACCAGACTGACACCATCACGAGGCGAGGCTGACACCAGACTGACCCCATCACTAGGCGAGACTGAAACCAGACTGACCCCATCACTAGGCGAGACTGACACCAGACTGACCCCATCATGATGTGAGGCTGACACCAGACTGACCCCATCACTAGGCGAGGCTGACACCAGACTGACCCCATCACGAGGCGAGGCTGACACCAGACTGACCCCATCACGAGGCAAGGCTGACACCAGACTGACCCCATCACGAGGCGAGGCTGAAACCAGACTGACCCTATCACTAGGCGAGGCTGACACCAGACTGAACCCATCATGATGTGAGGCTGACACCAGACTGACCCCATCACGAGGCGAGGCTGACACCAGACTGACCCCATCACGAGGCGAGGCTGACACCAGACTGACCCCATCACGAGGCGAGACTGACACCAGACTGACCCCATCACGAGGCGAGGCTGACACCAGACTGACCCCATCACGAGGCGAGGCTGACACCAGACTGACACCATCACGAGGCGAGACTGACACCAGACTGACCCCATCATGATGTGAGGCTGACACCAGACTGACCCCATCACTAGGCGAGGCTGACACCAGACTGACACCATCATGATGTGAGGCTGACACCAGACTGACCTCATCACGAGGCGAGGCTGACTCCACACTGACACCATCATGATGTGAGGCTGACACCAGACTGACCCCATCACGAGGCGAGGCTGAAACACAGACTGACCCCATCACGAGGCGAGGCTGACACCAGAATGACCCCATCACGAGGCGAGGCTGACACCAGACTGACCCCATCACGAGGCTAGGCTGACACCAGACTGACACCATCACGAGGCGAGACTGACACCGGACTGACCCAATCACGAGGCGAGGCTGACACCAGACTGACACCATCACGAGGCGAGGCTGACACCAGACTGACCCCATCACGAGGCGAGGCTGACAACAGACTGACCCCACCACGAGGCGAGGCTGACACCAGACTGACCCCATCATGATGTGAGGCTGACACCAGACTGACCTCATCACGAGGCGAGGCTGATACAAGACTGACACCATCACGAGTCGAGGCTGACACCAGACTGACACCATCATGATGTGAGGCTGACACCTGACTGACTTCATCACGAGGCGAGGCTGATACAAGACTGACACCATCACGAGTCGAGGCTGACACCAGACTGACACCATCATGATGTGAGGCTGACACCAGAATGACCCCATCACGAGGCGAGGCTGACACCAGACTGACCCCATCACGAGGCGAGGCTGACACCAGACTGACCCCATTACGAGGCGAGGCTGACACCAGACTAACCCCATCACGAGGCGTGGCTGACACCACACTGACCCCATCACGAGGCGAGGCTGACACCTGACTGACACCATCATGATGTGAGGCTGACACCAGACTGACCCCATCACGAGGCTAGGCTGACACCAGACTGACACCATCACGAGGCGAGACTGACACCGGACTGACCCAATCACGAGGCGAGGCTGACACCAGACTGACACCATCACGAGGCGAGGCTGACACCAGACTGACCCCATCACGAGGCGAGGCTGACACCAGACTGACCCCATCACGAGGCGAGGCTGACACCAGACTGACCCCATCATGATGTGAGGCTGACACCAGACTGACCTCATCACAAGGCGAGGCTGATACAAGACTGACACCATCACGAGTCGAGGCTGACACCAGACTGACACCATCATGATGTGAGGCTGACACCAGACTAACTTCATCACGAGGCGAGGCTGATACAAGACTGACACCATCATGAGTCGAGGCTGACACCAGACTGACACCATCATGATGTGAGGCTGACACCAGACTGACCCCATCACGAGGCGAGGCTGACACCAGACTGACCCCATCACGAGGCGAGGCTGACACCAGACTGACCCCATTACGAGGCGAGGCTGACACCAGACTAACCCCATCACGAGGCGTGGCTGACACCACACTGACCCCATCACGAGGCGAGGCTGACACCTGACTGACACCATCATGATGTGAGGCTGACACCAGACTGACCCCATCACGAGGCGAGGCTGACACCAGACTGACACTATCACGAGGCGAGGCTGACACCAGACTGACACCATCACGAGGCGAGACTGACACCAGACTGACCCCATCATGATGTGAGGCTGACACCAAACTGACACCATCACGAGGCGAGGCTGACACCAGACTGACCCCATCACGAGGCGAGGCTGACACCAGACTGACCCCATCACGAGGCGAGGCTGACACCAGACTGACCCCATCATGAGGCGAGGCTGACACCAGACTGACACCATCACGAGGCGAGACTGACACCAGACTGACCCCATCATGATGTGAGGCTGACACCAGACTGACCCCATCACTAGGCGAGGCTTACACCAGACTGACCCCATCACGGGGCGAGGCTGACTCCAGACTGACAGCATCACGAGGCGAGGCTGACACCAGACTGACACCATCACGGGGCGAGGCTGACACCAGACTGACCCCATCACGAGGCAAGGCTGACACCAGACTGACCCAATCACTAGGCGAGACTGACACCAGACTGACCCCATCACGAGGCGAGGCTGACACCAGACTGACCACATCACGAGGCGAGGCTGACACCAGACTGACACCATCATGATGTGAGGCTGACACCAGACTGACCCCATGAAGAGGCGAGGCTGACACCAGACTGACCCTATCACTAGGCGAGGCTGACACCAAACTGACACCATCACGAGGCGAGGCTTACACCAGACTGACACGATCATGATGATGGGCTGACACCTGACTGACACAATCATGATGTGAGGCTGACACCAGACTGACCCCATCACGAGGCGAGGCTGACACCAGACTGACTCCATCACGAGGCGTGGCTGACACCAGACTGACCCCATTACGAGGCGAGGCTGACACCAGACTGACACCATCACGAGGCGAGGCTGACACCAGACTGACCCCATCACTAGGCGAGACTGACACCAGACTGACCCCATCACTAGGCGAGACTGACACCAGACTGACCCCATCATGATGTGAGGCTGACACCAGACTGACCCCATCACTAGGCGAGGCTGACACCAGACTGACACCATCACGAGGCGAGGCTGACACCAGACTGACCCCATCACGAGGCGAGGCTGACACCAGACTGACACCATCACGAGGTGAGGCTGACACCAGACTGACCCCATCACGAGGCGAGGCTGACACCAGACTGACCCCATCATGATGTGAGGCTGACACCAGGCTGACCTCATCACGAGGCGAGGCTGATACAAGAC